>NC_084586.2:15757500-15762500 GCF_033978685.3 Nerophis lumbriciformis | reverse complement strand
AATACCAATAAACACACTCCGCAACCTTGTGGACAGCCCTCCCAGAAGAGTTGAAACTGTAATAGCTGCAAAAGGTCATATTGGACCTTATGGGTTAGGAATGGGATGGCACTTCAAGTTCATATGTGAGTCAAGGCAGGTGGCCAAATACTTTTGGCAATATAGTGTATATCCATTACAGATGCATTGGTGCGTCTTGGTGAAGAAGGAGCCGAGCCGGAAGGCAAAGCTCTCAATTTAGCGGTCCATCTACGTCCCTATCCTCACCTATGGTCATGATCTTTGGGTTATGACTGACAAGACAAGATAGTGCAGTTTTTTTTCCAACGATTTGTCTTTTACCCAGAATGCTTGCGCAGTCGTCAACTCTTGCACCAATAACTTGGCATCCAAATGTGACATATACAGTCGTGGTCAAATGTTTACATACACTTGTAAAGAACATAATGTCATGGCTGTCTTGAGTTTACAATCATTTCTACAACTCTTATTTTTTTTGTGATTGGAGCACATACTTGTTGGCCACAGAACTTTCCTCCAGAAGGTCTTATCTTTGTCCATGTGATGTCAGATGAGCTGTTTGACCACAATACCCAGCAATATGTTTGGAGGAGAAAAGGTGAGGCCTTCAATCCCAGGAACACCACACCTACTGTGAAGCATGGTGGTGGTAGTATTATGCTCTGGGCCTGTTTTGCTGCCAATGGAACTGGTGCTTTACAGAGAGTAAATGGGACAATGAAAAAAGGAGGATTACCTCCAAATTCTTCAGGACAAGCTAAAATCATCAGCCCGGAGGTTGGGTCTTGGGCGCAGTTGGGTGTTCCAACAGGACAATGACCCCAAACGCACATCAAAAGTGGTAAAGGAATGGCTAAATCAGGCTAGGTTTTAGAATGGCCTTCCCCAAAGTCCTGACTTAAACGTGTGGACAATGCTGAAGAAACAAGTCCATGTCAGAAAACCAACAAAACTGAACTTCACCAATTTTGTCAAGAGGAGTGGTCAAAAATTCAAGCAGAAGCTTGTGGATGGCTACCAAAAGTGCCTTATTGCAGTGAAACTTGCCAAGGGACATGTAAGCAAATATTAACATTGCTGTATGTATACTTTTGACCCAGCACATTTGCTCACATTTTCAGTAGACCCATAATAAATTCATAAAAGAAAGGTTTTTTTGTGACCAACAAGTATGTGCCTCCAGCCTGATGATTTTAGGTTGTCCTGAAAAATTTGGAGGTAAACCTCCTTTTTCATTGTCTCATTTAAAGTACCAGTTCCCATTGGCAAAAAAACAGGCCCAGAGCATAATACTACCACCACCATGCTTAACGGTAGGAATGGTGTTCCTGGGATTAAAGGCCTCACCTTTTCTCCTCCAAACTAGGGCTGCAACTAACAACTAATTTGATCATCGATTAATCTGTCGATTATTACTTCGAATAATCGATTAATAATCGGATATTATATATTTCCAGTATTTTATTGGGAAAAAAACAGCATACTGGCACCATACTTATTTTGATTATTGTTTCTCAGCTGTTTGTAAATGTTGCAGTTTATAAATAAAGGTTTATAAAAAAAAGAAAAAAAGTAGCCTTTGCGCATGCGCATAGCATAGATCCAACGAATCGATGACTAAATTAATCGCCAACTATTTTTATAATCGATTAGTTGTTGCAGCCCTACTCCAAACATATTGCTGGGTGTTGTGGCCAAACAGCTCCATTTTTGTTTCATCTGACCACAGAACTTTCCTCCAGAAGGTCTTATCTTTGTCCATGTGATGTCAGATGAAACAAAAATGGAGCTGTTCAGCCACAATACCCAGCAATATGGAATTTGGAGGAGAAAATGTGAGGCCTTTAATCCCAGGAACACCATACCTACCGTCAAGCATGGTGGTGGTAGTATTATGCTCTGGGCCTGTTTTGCTGCCAACGGAACTGGTGCTTTACAGAGAGTAAATGGGACAATGAAAAAGTAGGATTGATAGTATATATCAGTGGTTCTCAACCTTTTTTCAGTGATGTACCCCCTGTGAACATTTTTTTAATTCAAGTACCCCCTAATTAGAGCAAAGCATTTTTGGTTGAAAAAAAAGAGATAAAGAAGTCAAATACAGCACTATGTCATCAGTTTCTGATTTATTAAATTGTATAACAGTGCAAAATATTGCTCATTTGTAGTGGTCTTTCTTAAACTATTTGGAAAAAAAGATATAAAAATAACTAAAAACTTGTTGAAAAATAAACAAGTGATTCAATTACAATTAAAGCTGCAAGCAGCGATGGACGGGACCTACTTTGACGGCACATAAAATCCAAACCGGAGCAGTAATTAAAACTCTTTCGTCAACTTTTAATCAAAAGGGTTCAATCTCTCTCCTGTGCTAGTTTGAAGCCGACACGACAAACGCGCTCAGAGGAGATCATGTTTGAAAAAAGGTGACCGGTTTTTACAAAACTTTTGTTTTGAAGAGAGAATTGCAAACTTTTTGTCGATTTTTGCTGGGGGTTGTCAATACATGAAATGTAGGTCTAAGTAAGACCTACATAGAGGTTTTTGTTTCATGTCTCTAAGACATTCCTACTGGAAGTTACCGGCAGTTTTGTCTGAGCTTTCTTCCTAGGAGCAGTTGTGTCTGTGTTTTCTTCCTAGGGAGCGCTCGAGCGCAATTTTGAGTTTTGAAGTTGTTGTTTTTTATTAGATCGCAATTTTTGCCAGTCCTGATGTGTGTGTCCAGTTTGGTGAGTTTTGAAGCATGTTAAGGGGGTCAAATTACAGCTCAAAGATGCAAAAGTGACTGTTTTTACAAAACTTTTGTTTTGAAGGGGGAATTACCAACTTCTTGTTGATTTTTGCTGAAAGATGTTAGTGTATGAAATGTAGGTCTAAGTCAGACCTAAATAGAGGTTTTTGTTTCATGTCTCTACGACATTCCTCTCGGAAGCTACAAGCAGTTTTGTCTGTGTTTTTTCCTAGGGGGCGCTAGAGCGCAATTTTGAGTTTTGGGGTTTGTTTTTTTGATTAGATCGCAATTTTTGCCAGTCCTGATGTGTGTGTCAAATATGGTGAGTTTTGAATCATGTTAAGGGGGTCAAATTACAGCTCAAAGAGGCGGCGGTATAATAATAATAAAACCTTACAATTACAATAGGGTCCTCTGTCCCAAAGGGACAATGCGGTCCCTAAATAAAGATTTCTACACATAGAAGTAATCATCAACTTAAAGTGCCCTCTTTGGGGATTGTAATATAGATCCATCTGGATTCATGAACTTAATTCTAAACATTTCTTCACAAAAAAAGAAATCTTTAACATCAAAATTTATGGAACATGTCCACAAAAAATCTAGCTGTCAACACTGAATATTGCATTGTTGCATTTCTTTTCACAGTTCTTTTTGACAGACATTATAGTGAGAAACCTGACCTAGTGCTTCACTGAGTTTATGAACTTACATTCATATTTTGTTGAAGTATTATTCAATAAATATATTTATAAAGGATTTTTGAATTGTTGCTATTTTTTAGAATATTTAAAAAAAATCTCACGTACCCCTTGGCATACCTTCAAGTACCCCCAGGGGTACGCGCACCCCCATTTGAGAACCACTGGTATATATATGATAGTATATATCTGTATCATGAATCAATTTAAGTGGACCCCGACTTAAACAAGTTGAAAAACTTATTGGGGTGTTACCATTTAGTGGTCAATTGTACGGAATATGTACTAATAAAAGTCTCAATCAATCAATCAAAAAACCTCCAAATTCTTCAGGACAAGCTAAAATCATCAGCCCGGAGGTTGGGTCTTGGGCACGGTTGGGTGTTCCAACAGGACAATGACCCCAAACATGTCAAAAGTGGTAAAGGAATGGCTAAATTAGGCTAGAATGAAGGTTTTAGAATGGCCTTCCCTAAAGTCCTGTGTTAAATGTGTGGACAATGCTGAAGAAACAAGTCTATGTCGATCAATGGCAGTCGATCTACGTCTTTATCCTCACCTATGGTCAGAGGTGGGTAGTAACGCGCTACATTTACTCCGTTACATCTACTTGAGTAACTTTTGGGATGAATTGTACTTCTAAGAGTAGTTTTAATGCAACATACTTTTACTTTTACTTGAGTATATTTATAGAGAAGAAACGCTACTTTTACTCCGCTACTTTTATCTACGTTCGGCTCGCTACTCGCTACTGATTTTTATCGATCTGTTAATGCACGCTTTGTTTGTTTTGGTCTGTCAGACAGACCTTCATAGTGCCTGCTTTTCAACAAATACAGTCACTGGTGACGTTCACTCCGTTCCACCAATCAGATGCAGTCACTGGTGACGTTGGACCAATCAAACAGAGCCAGGTGGTCACATGACCTGACTTAAACAAGTTGAAAAACTTATTCGGGTGTTACCATTTAGTGGTCAATTGTACGGAATATGTACTGTACTGTGCAATCTACTAATAAAAGTTCCGATCAATCAATCAAAAGTGTGAAGGAAAAAAGACCCTTTTTTATTTCAACCGTACATCCCGTCAAAAACCTTAAGACTGACTGCACAGTTCCTGTCTTCACAATAAAAGTGCCACTCCATCGCGCATGCGCTTTCAAAATAAGAGTCTCCGAAAGCCAGCGCAAACAAGCTAGCAAGCTACGTAGTTTGCCGCCAATGTATTTCTTGTAAAGTGTATAAAAACGAATATGGAAGCTGGACAAATTAGATGCCAAAAACCAACCACTTTCATGTGGTATTAGACAGAAAGGAGGAACTTTTTTTCTCCTCCATTTAAAAACGTGTACGTTATCATCACTACTGTCTGATTACAATCAATGCAAGTCATCAGAATCAGGTAATAGGCGAGGGCGGACCTACGTCACTTCCGCCTGCCAATCCCCTAGCAACCGGTCGCCATATTGAATTCGTTGAAAACAAACCAGCTCACAGCGAACACAGCATTGACAGAAAAGGCATTTAACGAAATCACCCAAGGTATG
>NC_084586.2:15610000-15752500 GCF_033978685.3 Nerophis lumbriciformis | reverse complement strand
GTACCTTTCAGCATTAATGGCGCCTTCACAGATGTGTAAGTTACCCATGTCTTGGGCACTAATACACCCCCATACCATCACACATGCTGGCTTTTACACTTTGCGCCTATAACAATCCGGATGGTTCTTTTCCTCTTTGGTCCGGAGGACACGACGTCCACAGTTTCCAAAAACAATTTGAAATGTGGACTCGTCAGACCACAGAACACTTTTCCACTTTGTATCAGTCCATCTTAGATGAGCTCAGGCCCAGCGAAGCCGACGGCGTTTCTGGGTGTTGTTGATAAACGGTTTTCGCCTTGCATAGGAGAGTTTTAACTTGCACTTACAGATGTAGCGACCAACTGTAGTTACTGACAGTGGGTTTCTGAAGTGTTCCTGAGCCCATGTGGTGATATCCTTTACACACTGATGTCGCTTGTTGATGCAGTACAGCCTGAGGGATCGAAGGTCGCGGGCTTAGCTGCTTACGTGCAGTGATTTGTCCAGATTCTCTGAACCCTTTGATGATATTACGGAGCGTAGATGGTGAAATCCCTAAATTCCTTGCAATAGCTGGTTGAGAAAGGTTTTTCTTAAACTGTTCAACAATTTGCTCACGCATTTGTTGACAAAGTGGTGACCCTCGCCCCATCCTTGTTTGTGAATGACCGAGCATTTCATGGAATCTACTTTTATACCCAATCATGGCACCCCACCTGTTCCCAATTAGCCCGCACACCTGTGGGATGTTCCAAATAAGTGTTTGATGAGCATTCCTCAACTTTATCAGTATTTATTGCCACCTTTCCCAACTTCTTTGTCACGTGTTGCTGGCATCAAATTCTAAAGTTAATGATTATTTGCACAAAAAAAAAATGTTTATGAGTTTGAACATCAAATATGTTGTCTTTGTAGCATATTCAACTGAATATGGGTTGAAAATGATTTGCAAATCATTGTATTCCGTTTATATTTACATCGAACACAATTTCCCAACTCATATGGAAACGGGGTTTGTATTTCCAGGGCCAAATAAGATGAAGTGGGTTTGACACCTGCTCCGCCGCTCCCAGTCTGTGGAACGCTCTCCCTGACCACCTGAGGGTACCACAGACTGTGAATGTTTAAAAAAAAAAAAAAGGCTTAAAAACTCTTCTTTTTAAAAAAAAGAAGTATTATTTTTTTAGATATATGCATACTAGTTTTAGCTATTTGGCTGTTCTAGTTTTTATTTTTATTTATTTTTCATTATCTTTTTATTTTTTTTTAATACACTGTAGCACTTTGAGGTTGTTTACTCAATGTAAAGGGTTTTGTATTTCCAGGGCCAAATAAGATGAAGTGGCCCCCGGGCCTTGGGTTTGACACCTGCTCCGCCGCTCCCAGTCTGTGGAACGCTCTCCCTGACCACCTGAGGGTACCACAGACTGTGGATACTTTAAAAAAAAAAAGGCTTAAAAACCCTTCTTTTTTAACAAAAGAAGCCTTTTTTTAGATATATGCATACTAGTTTTAGCTATTTGGCTGTTCTAGTTTTTATTTTTATTTATTTTTTATTATCTTTTTATTTTTTTTAATACACTGTAGCACTTTGAGGTTGTTTACTCAATGTAAAGGGTTTTGTATTTCCAGGGCCAAATAAGATGAAGTGGCCCCCGGGCCTTGGGTTTGACACCCGCTCCGCCGCTCCCAGTCTGTGGAACGCTCTCCCTGACCACCTGAGGGTACCACATACTGTGGATGCTTTTTTAAAAAAAAGGCTTAAAAACCCTTCTTTTTTAACAAAAGAAGCCTTTTTTTAGATATATGCATACTAGTTTTAGCTATTTGGCTGTTCTAGTTTTTATTTTTATTTATTTTTTATTATCTTTTTTTTTTTTTTAATACACTGTAGCACTTTGAGGTTGTTTACTCAATGTAAAGGGTTTTGTATTTCCAGGGCCAAATAAGATGAAGTGGCCCCCGGGCCTTGGGTTTGACACCTGCTCTGCCGCTCCCAGTCTGTGGAACGCTCTCCCTGACCACCTGAGGGTACCACAGACTGTAGATGCTTTAAAAAAAAAAAAAAAGGCTTAAAAACCCTTCTTTTTTAACAAAAGAAGCCTTTTTTTAGATATATGCATACTAGTTTTAGCTATTTGGCTGTTCTAGTTTTTATTTTTATTTATTTTTTATTATCTTTTTATTTTTTTTAATACACTGTAGCACTTTGAGGTTGTTTACTCAATGTAAAGTGCTTTTTACAAATAAAATATATTATTGTTATTATTATTATTACCTGTGTTCTAACTGTGGACATGTCTACCCTTCTTTGTGCAGGCTGAAGGCGAGGACAACTTGAAGAAGATGCAGCTGATGGAGCTGGCCATCCTCAACGGGACGTACAGAGACGCCAATGTGAAGACATGTAAGGATGACATCATGGCGGCGCTAGCACAGCAGCGCACTGTACACACAAACAATGCCTCTGTCCCCACGTAAAATAGAGCGCTTGTCCCCTCCCTGTCCATTGTGCACGCCAACATTGTCCGTCTGTGTGTGTGTGTCCCCCGCAGCCATCGCCGGCTTCCCGCTGGGCACCCCCCAGAACCACCGCATCATCACCGGCCCCACGCCCGTCCTGCCGCCCGCCTTGCGCAACCCGGCCCCGGTGACCACGCCCACCCTCATGCCCCTGATCCGCCAGATCCAGAGCTCCGCCCTAGTGCCGGGCGGCAACCCGCACCCGGCGCTGCTGCAGCAGGGACCCGAGTCGGGGATCATCTACGCGCCGTACGAGTACCCCTACACCCTCACGCCCTCCATATTGGAATACCCCATCGACTCCACCGGAGTATTAGGTAAATACTCACAACACTCCATCACCTTCCTACATGGACAATGGATGTATTAGGAGACCTGGATACTTGACTCCAGTCCACTTGATGCCATGCACAAACCCCAAAACCAGTGAAGTTGTCACGTTGTGTAAATGGTAAATAAAAACAGAATACAATGATTTGCAAATCCTTTTCAACTTATATTCAATTGAATAGACTGCAAAGACAAGATATTTCGTGTTCGAACCGAGAAACTTGTTTGTTTTTGCAAATAATCATTAAGTTAGAATTTAATGGCAGCAAAAAGTTGTCACAGGGGCATTTTTACCACTGTGTTACATGGCCTTTCCTTTTAACAACACTCAGTAAACATTTGGGAACTGAGGAGACACATTTTTGAAGCTTCTCAGGTGGAATTCTTTCCCATTCTTGCTTAAGTTGTTCAACAGTCTCCGTTGTGGTATTTTAGGCTTCATAATGCGCCACTCATTTTTAATAGGAGACAGGTCTGGACTACAAGCAGGCCAGTCTAGTACCCGCACTCTTTCACTACGAAGCCACGCTGTTGTAACACATGGCTTGGCATCGTCTTAGTGAAATAAGCAGGGGCGTCCATGATAACGTTGCATGGACGGCAACATATGATTTAGATTTAGATTTAGATTTATTGGTCCCCTTGGGGAAATTCATTGTCACTGCCGTACATTTAAACACTAGACATTACACATCACACACAAAAAAATAACAAAAAGACATCATACAAAGGGATAAGATTGTGAAAAAGGCGGCGATCACCTTGTAACTTGTCATAGCTTGCTCCAAAACCGGTATGTACCTTTCAGCATTAATGGCGCCTTCACATATGTGTAAGTTACCCATGCCTTGGGCACTAATACACCCCCATACCATCACACATGCTGACTTTTACACTTTGCGCCTATAAACAGTCCTCTTTGACGTCCACAATTTCCAAAAACAATTTGAAATGTGGACTCGTCAGACCACGGAACACTTTTCCACTTTGCATCAGTCCATCTTAGATGAGCTCGGACCCAGCGAAGCCGGCAGCGTTTCTGGGTGTTGTTGATAAAATGCCTTTGGCTTTGCATAGTAGAGTTTTAACTTGCACTTACAGATGTAGCGACCAACTGTAGTTACTGACAGTGGTTTTTCTGAAGTGTTCCATGTGGTGATATCCTTCACACACTGATGTGGCTTTTTGATGCAGTACCGCCTGAGGGATCGAAGGTCCGTAATATCATGGCTTACGTGCAGTGATTTCTTTTTATCATATTACAGACCGTAGATGGTGAAATCCCTAAATTCCTTGCAATAGCTGGTTGAGAAATGTTGTTCTTAAACTGTTGGACAATTTGCTCACGCATTTCTTGACAAAGTGGTGACCCTCGCCCCGTCCTTGTTTGGGAATGACTGAGCATTTCATGGAAGCTGCTTTTATACCCAATCATGGCACCCGCCTGTTCCCAATTAGCCCGTTCACCTGTGGGATGTTCCAAATAAGTGTTTTGATGAGCATTCCTCAACTTTCTCAGTCTTTTTTGCCACTTGCGCCAGCTTTTTTGAAACGCGTCGCAGGCATCACATTCCAAATGAGCTAATATTTGCGAAAAATAACAACGTTTTCCAGTATCTTGTCCTTGCAGTCTATTCAATTGAATATAAGTTGAAAAGGATTTGCAAATCATTGTATTCTGTTTTTATTTACCATTTTACACAACGTGACAACTTCACTGGTTTTGGGGTTTTGTATTCTCAAATTGGGAAAACGCCACACTTTGAATAAACAAAAAAAAAGGACTAACACTGTAATTGCCCGTTAATATGACACCCGACACCATGTGTCTTTACCACCCAGACATGGCATCTGTAAAGCTGCCGCTAGCGCAGCTTTGTTGGCGGAGTGTATTTATCCAGCTCTCGTAATGCATCCCGCCACATGTAGCGCTGCATGCTGAGGCTCATCGTTGGGCTAATAGTCCCTTCGTCCTGTGTTTTCGCAGGTATGGCTTTCCCAACCAAAGGCTAAGCGATTAGCTATCCATCTTAGCACACACGGACTGGCTTGCAGAGACCCCCCCCTTCCTCAACCCCCGCTCCTAGAACCGACACCACCCCCCACCCCACCAAACCCCGCTCTCTCGCCGAGCAAAAACGCTCAAAGCTCGCTCGCTCTTTAGGACGACAGATTATTGGCGCTAGAGTAACGCGTGCGCCGGCTTCCGTTTCGTCGTATTAGCGTGGTGGTGTGACGCCTTCATTAACCCCCTTTTTGTTTTCTCGATTTTAACATTTTGAAATAGCTCCGCTTGTAATTTTAACACGTTTTTTTCCCCCGAGTCGACCTGTAGATGTTCTAGCGCCGCAGTTTGTGATTTAATATATGTTACGAGTTTTGATTCCAGTGCCTCAGAGTGACGTTGCCAAGCTTTTAGTGATGCTTTTTTTTCTACACACACACACACACACACATACACAAATAATTAATAGAAGCTAGTAGGGGTGTGACTCCTTTCTGGGGGGATGATTCGATTAAGAATCGATTCTCGATTCAACATGATTCTTTCGATTCAAACCGATTCTCTCTGTAAAATATTTGATAATGAAGCTTTTTCCAAACAGGTCACATGTTAGAAAAGTACCTTCTGGTTACATGGAGAAAGCTTCAAAACGTCTCTTTACAAATTAATTCTTATTAGAAGACAAAATTAAAATCTTGTTTTCTTTTTTTTTCCATAATTGATCATTTTCAATAATTGCTTTAAAAAAATGTTTAAACTTTTTTCCATAATTAATAATTTTTTACAATTTAAAACTTTTTCCCCATTTGTTCCCCTTAATTAATAATGTTCAATAATCGGAAAAACAGTTGTAATTTTTTTTAATCGTATTGTGAGTTTAAAAAAATGTTTACATTTTTTTGTGTGTGTACCTTTTTTTTGTATTTATCAACTGAAATTTTTTTTTTAATGTTTACAATTTAAAAAAATATTCCCTTTTTTCCCTTAATTAATAATATTCAGTAATCGAAAAAAAAGTTGTAATTTTTAAAATTGATTATTGAAAAATGTTTTAAAATGTTTAACTATAATAATGATTTTCAATAATCGAAAAACATTTTTTTAATTTTTTAAAATCTGATTATTGAAAATTATTAATTATATGAAAACAACATTTACATTTTTTTTTAAATCAATTATTGAAAATTATTAATTAAGGGAAAAAACTGAAAAACCCCCAAAAATGTTTTTTTGTTGCTTTGTTTTTAAAACAAATACATTTAAGATTTAAAGCCATTCATATTGAATTCAGAATTTTGATTTATCGACTGAAGAAAAAATAAAAAATTTTCAATAATCGATTTTTTCTGCGATGAGGTGGCGACTTGTCCAGGGTGTACCCCGCCTTCCGCCCGATTGTAGCTGAGATAGGCTCCAGCGCCCCCCGCGACCCCAAAGGGAATAAGCGGTAGAAAATGGATGGATGGATGGATGGATGGATTTTTTAAAATTGGTTAACTTTTTAAAAATGTTTCCCTTAATTAATAATGTTTAATAATCGAAAAAAAAGTTGTAATTGTTTAAATTGATTATTGAAAAATGTTTAAAATGTTTTTTGTTTTTTTCTTTGTGTTCCCAAAATGTATAATTTTTAATTTTTTTTAATCCGATTATTGAAAATGATTAATTATGGGGGGGGACGTGTTTTTTTGTTAGTTTTTTTGATAAAAATCTATTTTTTTAAGACACGTTTTTAAGCCATTCATATTCTATTCTTAGGTTTCATTTATTGACTGAAGAAAAAATAAATAACAATTATTTTTTTTTCAATAATCTATTTTTTTTTTAATGTTAAACTTTTTTCATTTTTTTCCCTTAATTAATAATGTTCTATAATCGAAAAAAAAAGTTGTAGTTGTTTAAATCGATTATTGAAAAATGTTTAAAATGTTTTCATTTTTTTTCTTTTTGTTCCAAAAATTTATAATTTTCAATAATGGATTTTTTTATTTTTTTATTTTAATCCGATTATTGAAAAGTATTAATTATATGAAAACAAAATTATTGACAATTATTAATTATGTGAAAAACAATTTTTTTTTTTTTTTTTTTGATAAAAATTAAACATTTTAAGACACGTTTTTAAGCCATTCATATTCAATACATTTTCATTTATCGACTGAATAAAAAAAAAAAAGTGTATCTTTTTTTTTTATTAGTGAAAATTATGAGTCATATGAAAACAAAAGTTTAAAAAAATGTTTTAATCAATTATTGAAAATGATTAACAATGGAAAAAATTAAAAAACTAAAAAAAAAGTTTGGGGGTATTTTTTTGGGATTAAAATACATTTTTAAGACACGTTTTTTAAAATCCGATTATTGAAAATGATTAATTATGGGGAAAAAAAGAAAAAACGTGTTTTTTTCGTTAGTTTTTTTAATAAAAATCTATTTTTTAAGACACGTTTTTAAGCCATTCATATTCAATTCATATGTATATTTTTGTTTTTTTTCGATTATTGAAAATTATGAATCGATTTAGAATCGGGATGAATAAGAATCACGACTCGGATGTGAATCCATGTTTTGTGCACCCCTAGAAGCTCGCGGTTTGAATTAATCTTTTCTCCAGAGAACAGAAGACCACAACACAACACCATTCTGTCCTCTTTGGAAGCGTTGATGTTTGACTTTACCTTTAACCATTGCCCCCCCGCCCCCTCCCACGCCCCCTCCCCACCCCCCACCCCCGCAGCCACAGTTTTGTGCACGTTTTGCTCGTGGCCCTCAGCGATGTTGGCGCCAAAATGGCTCTGGACTGTGTGATGTGTTTTTCTGATGAGTAACCTTCTGTGTTCTGTTTTGGCAACGTCGTGGCGCCGTTAGCAGGTGCCATGACCACTAAGGTACGCCGCCACGACAAGAGAATCCATCCTTACCAAAGGGTAGTGACCACAGACAGAGGTTAGTTAGCTCGCCAGCCACTTTATGTGTACGTGTGTGTGTACGTGTGTGTGTGTGTGCGTGTGTGTGTGTGTGTGTGTGTGCGTGTGTGCGTGTGCGTGCATGCAAAACAAGGGACCAGTTTACGTGCGTCGACACGACACGCCGAAATATCCGTAACGTGCTCGGCGTAAAATGTGAAATCAGTGTTTTGTTGCAGTAAAAGCGAAGTTAGAGGGGAACTCGCTCTTTTGGAATGTTGATAATCATTCACAATCCTTTATGTAAGACAAGAACACGTATAAAAGGCATTCTAAATCATAAATAAACTTTAGCAAAAGTCAGCTTACGATAGAGCCAGTGGGATTGGCTCTATTCTGCCTATAATGCCCCTCAAAAAACATCCAAATGGTACATCCATAGTAACAGTTTTACTGCGATCATTTTTTTTTATTAACAGCCCTAATTTTTGAGCCTGAACATAAGGAGAATGATCTACAAATTTTAGAAGTTGAGTGTTTAACAGATCCAGCAAGAAAGCAGTGTTGCTCATGCATGTAATTTATTTTCACAAAACATGGTAACAGTTTTACTGCGATCATTTCTTGTGATTTATCACATAAGTTAACGGCCCTGATTTTTGAGCCTGAACATAAGGAGGATGATCTCCGAATTTTAGAAGTTGAGCGATAAACAGATCCAGCAAGAAGCAGTGTTGCTCATGCATGTCATTTATTTGCACAAAACCTGGTGACAGTTTTACTGCGATAATGTTTTTGTGATTAATCACATGAGTTAACGGTTTTAATTTTTGAGCCTGAACATAAGGAGGATGATCTCCGAATTTTAGAAGTTGAGTGATAAACAGATCCAGCCAGAAAGCAGTGTTGCTCATGCATATCATTTATTTGCACAAACCTTGGTAACAGTTCTACTGCAATAATATTTTGTGATTATTCGCATGAGTCAACGGCTCTAATTTTTGAGCCTGAACATAAGGAGGATGATCTACAAATTTTAGAAGTTGAGTGTTTAACAGATCCAGCAAGAAAGCAGTGTTGCTCATGCATGTAATTTATTTTCACAAAACTTGGTAACAGTTTTACTGCGATCATTTCTTGTGATTTATCACATGAGTTAACGGCTCTAATTTTTGAGCCTGAACATAAGGAGGATGAGCTCTGAATTTTAGAAGTTGAGCGATAAACAGATCCAGCAAGAAGCAGTGTTGCTCATGCATGTCATTTATTTGCACAAAACCTGGTAACAGTTTTACTGCGATAATGTTTTTGTGATTATTCGCATGAGTTAACGGCTCTAATTTTTGAGCCTGAACATAAGGAGGATGAGCTCTGAATTTTAGAAGTTGAGCGATAAACAGATCCAGCAAGAAGCAGTGTTGCTCATGCATGTCATTTATTTGCACAAAACTTGGTAACAGTTTTACTGCGATCATTTTTTGTGATTATAACATGCATTAACGGCCTTCATTTTTGAGCCTGAACATAAGGAGGATGAGCTCAGAATTTTAGAAGTTGAGCGATAAACAGATCCAGCAAGAAGCAGTGTTGCTCATGCATTTATTTGCACAAAACTTGGTAACAGTTTTACTGCGTTCATTTTTTTTGTTATTAATCACTCGAGTAAACAGCCGTAATTTTTGAGCCTGAACATAAGGGGGATGAGCTCTGAATTTTAGAAGTTAAGTGATAAACAGATCCAGCAAGAAAGCAATGTTGCTCATTCTTGTAATTTATTTGCACAAAACTTAGCTACAGTTTTACTGCGATAATTTTTTGTGATTATAACATGCGTTAGCCCTAATTTTTGAGCCTGAACATAAGGAGGATGAGCTCTGAATTTTAGAAGTTGAGTGATAAACAGATCCAGCAAGAAAGCAATGTTGCTCATTCTTGTAATTTATTTGCACAAAACTTAGTTACAGTTTTACTGCGATAATTTTTTGTGATTATAACATGCGTTAGCCCTAATTTTTGAGCCTGAACATAAGGAGGATGATCTACAAATTTTAGAAGTTGAGTGATAAGCAGATCCAGCAAGAAGTAGTGTTGCTCAGTGCTAAACGAGATATACAAACTATGAACATAATAAAACAATCACTTACTGCACAATGTCTGCTCTCACTGCTATGCCGACTGATGTCCCGCTTAGATGAGGAATTAATTATAATCCTCAAAAAAAAAAAGTGCCGTATAGGTGAAGTAAAACAACAATTCAACTAAAACAACATCATAAAAAGGATACAAAGTGGATTAAAAATGATAGTTAAAAGGTGCATTAACTAAAAGCTTTACTAAAAAGAGAAGTTTTCAAATGTTTCTTAAAGGTTTCAACACAGTCAAGATCACGGAGGGACTGGTGCAAGTTGTTCCAGAGTCTGGGAGATATAGTCTGGAATGCCAGGTCTCCACGGGTTTTAAAACGAGTTTTTGGGGATCTTTAGAAGACCCTGGCCTGAAGACCGGAGGCTGCGCCCTGAATGTCAGGACTAAAATCTTAAACTCAATGCGGGATTTAACTGGAAGCCAATGGTAGTCCGTCTGCGTTAGCACTTGTAATAACAATGTCGTTAATACTTGGTTAATATTCAAGTTACGATATGTAAATGGGGTGTTGTTGGCGGTTTTTGGATGTTTTTTAGAGGGCGCTCTCATAAGCTGCATTGTTAGCCACCTCTTACTTGCCGTATTTTACGACTTAGAATGTGTGTATCAAATCAAGCACTTAGGCATGGAGACTGTTTCTACAAACATGTGTGAAAGAATGGGCCGCTCTCAGTGATTTCCAGCGTGGAACTGTCACAGGATGCCACCTGTGCAACAAATCCAGTCGTGAAATTTCCTCGCTCCTAAATATTCCAAAGTCGACTTTATTATAAGAAAAGTGAAGAGTTTGGGAACAACAGCAACTCAGCCACCAAGTGGTAGGCCACGTAAACTGACAGGGAGGAGTCAGCGGAGGAATTATGGTGTGGGGTTGTTTTTCCAGGAGTTGGGCTTGGCCCCTTAGTTCCAGTGAAAGGAACTTTGAATGCTCCAGGATACCAAAACATTTTGGACAATTCCATGCTCCCAACCTTCAGAATCAGAAATACTTTATTAATCCCCGAGGGGAAATTAAGATTTTAAGCACAATCCCATTCAAGAGCAGACAAACATTACAGGGAGACAGAACAGGATCAAACATTACAGGGAGACAGAACAGGATTGCTGACGGGTCTGGCAAATTCCGACAAAAAAGGTGAGAAACAGGTAAAGGTTGAGAAAAAAAATTCAGTCTAAGCCTGGGCACCTGGAGAGCGGGTCCAGACTGAGGACAAGGAAGAAAAAAACCTCATAGCCATAGCACACATAAAGATGCGTGCAAGAGGGATACATCAAATAACACAAAGGACATTAAATCCTTGTGGGAACAGTTTGGAGCGGGCCCCTTCTTCCTCCAACGTGACTGTGCACCAGTGCACAAAGCAAGGTCCATAAAGACATGGATGACAGAGTCTGGTGTAGGTGAACTTGACTGGCCTGCACAGAGTCCTGACCTGAACTCCGATAGAACACCTTTGGGATGAATTAGAACGGAGACTGAAGAGCCAGGCCTTCTCCACCAACATCAGTGTGTGACCTCACCAAAGACTTTATGCACAAATGCTCCAAACTCCATGTGACCTTCCAATTAGCCCACGTACAGTACGCAGAGAGCTTCATGGAATGGGTTTCCATGGCCGGGCAGCTGCATCTAAGCCATACATCACCAAGTCCAATGCAAAAGCGTGGGATGCAGTGGTGTAACGCACGTCGCCACTGGACTCTAGAGCCCATGGATGACAAAGTCTGATTGTAGGTGAACTTGAATGGCTTGCACAGAGTCCTGACCTGAACCCGATAGAACATACTTGCCAACCCTCCCGGATTTTCCGGGAGACTCCCGAAATTCAGCGCCTCTCCCGAAAACCTCCCGGGACAAATTTTCTCCCGAAATTCAGGCGGAGCTGTAAGCCACGCCCCCTCCAGCTCCATGCGGACCTGAGTGACGTCAGGTGCGCAACACCACGTAAATCGTTTGGCCAACCAAAAAGTAACCCCAGTACGCTATAGCCAACATTCACCAGGAGATGGCAACAGACAAACATAGATCACTATTACATTCCTCCCCTTTTAGAAATATATAGAAGTTACTCAAAATAAATAAACAACCCAACCAAAAAAATGCAGCAGCTCAATTAAAAAACTGTACTTAAGCCACATTCTTTTCTCTTTTTTTTTAGTACTGAACTCTTAACACTCATTTGTAAAAAAAAAATAACATGCTTATTATACAAACAGTATTTGTACACCTTTAACACAGATTTTTATACTGTCTTCAGAGATTCAGTTTTTTTGGTGGTACTCGAAACCTTTCTGGGTACCTGCGAAAGAGTGTTCAGCATGGTTGGAAAAATAGTGACAGAGAATAGAACAAGGATGGACAATTCAACCCTTAACTCAACAATGAGTAGATGAGTGTTATGTGTGTGTGTATACGTGTAAATAAATGAACACTGAAATTCAAGTGTTTCTTTTATTTATATATATATATATATATATATATATATATATATATATATATATATATATATATATATATATATATATGTATGTATGTATGTGTGGGAAAAAAAATCACAAGACTACTTCATCTCTACAGGCCTGTTTCATGAGGGGTTCCCTCAATCATCAGGAGATTTTATTGGGAGCATTCACATACCATGGTTTATATAGGGCACAGAGTGGGTGGGTACAGGCTGGCGTAGGGGCGTGGTGATTGGCTCATGTGTTACCTAGGAGGTGTTTCCGTCTGTGGCGGCATGCTGATACAATTTCGCTGCGCTTGTTGAGGGATGACAGGTCTGGACGGTATATAATAAACAGTTTCTCTTTCAAGCATATATATACCGTCCAGACCTGTCATCCCTCAACAAGCGCAGCGAAATTGTATCAGCATGCCGCCACAGACGGAAACACCTCCTAGGTAACACATGAGCCAATCACCACGCCCCTACACCAGCCTGTACCCACCCACTCTGTGCCCTATATAAACCATGGTATGTGAATGCTCCCATTAAAATCTCCTGATGATTGAGGGAACCCCTCATGAAACAGGCCTGTAGAGATGAAGTAGTCTTGTGATTTTTTTTCCCCACACATACATATATTGCGCTCTACTACGGTATCGAGCACTATTTTTTGGATAACCTTATTAAGACATATATATATATATATATATATATATATATATATATATATATATATATATATATATATATGAAATACTTGACTTGGTGAATTCTAGCTGTTAATATACTCCTCCCCTCTTAGCCCCGCCCCCAACCACGCCCCCACCACCCCCCACCTCCCGAAATCGGAGGTCTCAAGGTTGGCAAGTATGCGATAGAACACCTTTTGGGATGAATTAGAACGGAGACTAACGAGCCAGGCCTTCTCCACCAACATCTCACCAATGTGTTTTTTGGGGAGAATGGTGGAAAATTCCTAGAAACACACTCCGCAACCTTGCGGACGGCCTTCCCAGAAGAGTTGAAGCTCAAATAGCTGCAAAAGGTCATAATGAACCCACCCTAGGGGTTAGGAATGGGATGGCGCTTCAAGTTCATACGTGAGTCAATATAGTGTAGGTGCTAGAGATGCGCGGTTTGCGGGCACAACCGCGGAGTCCGCGGATTATCCGCGGATCGGGCGGATGAAATTAAAAAAAATTAGATTTTATCCGCGGGTCGGGTCGGGCGGTTAAAATAAAAAAAAATTAGATTTTAAATAGATTCAGGCGGGTGGCAGTTAAACCAATTCGGAAATATATATACATAGTTAAATGTTGTTACCCACATACGAAAAACGAGCAGGCACCTGCAGCATATGCCACAACAGAAGAAGAAAAAAAAAAAGAGATGGACACTTTTACGGAGCGGAGAAGGGACGCCTCGCCGGGGTCCGGGACCGAGGCCCCTTCCCCCGAGAGGGCCCCACCGGGAGCCGTAGCTGAGGCAATCCGCGAGAAGGGCCCGACGCACGTCCAGGGTCACCACCGCGCCCACCGCACCGACACCCCGCCTCGTCCGCCTTCGCCGCGGCCGGCGTCACGCGCAGCAGGTAAGCAGCTTACCTGCCCGCCACCCCCGTGGCCGGGGGCTCGTAACAAGGGTCGCTCCGCCCGCGCAGCTTACCTGCCCGCCACCCCTGTTGCCGGGGGCGCGTAACAGGGGTCACTCCGCGCGCAGTGCGCTCACGAAAGGGGTGGGGCTCACCCTGGTTGATATAGACAGCAGGATGGTGGCCATGGAAGTTGGAACCCGCTAAGGAGTGTGTAACAACCCACCTGCCGAATCAACTAGCCCTGAAAATGGATGGCGCTGGAGCGTTGGGCCCATACCCGGCCGTCGCCGGCAGCGAGACGTGCTTGGAGGTGCGCTCAGCGCGGCTCCCATATGATTGCGCACTGGTGTGCGTCTGGGTCGTGACAGCGTGGCACGCGAATGTCTGTGCTGCATTGGATCAGTCTCCTTTCTTTAACAGGCAAAAGCTTTATAACCTCACTAATGCCTTGCATCGTCTATATTAGATATATAACAACGGGCGGGTGCGGGCGGGTGCGGTTCTGATCAAATGTTAGCTCGGGTGGATGGCGGATGGTTGACGACTTTCTGATGCGGTTGCGGTTGAAATAATTGCCTATCCGCGCATCTCTAGTAGGTGCCTTACATAGGGATTGTGAATGATAAGCAAACAAAAATAATAATGTCGATCCCCTCGCGAAGGAGCGTGCAAAGGGAGGGGGCGGGGCTTATCTCCACTCGTTAGATAAACCCGGGCGGCTGCTCTCATGTGACTCCGGTCCTTGTGACTCCTAGACTAGGGAGTCCTCTCCTCTCCTCCCCTCGCCTCGCTCATTTTTTTTAAAAATTTTTTATTTGTTGTTGTTTATCTGCACGGGGGCTTTTATTTATGTCCATTCCACTCGTTCTTAACTCCTCGTCTTGTGCCCGATGACGACGCGCCACTTAAAAAAAAAAAACCCAGAGGACACCCCATTGAAGTACTCCTACTACTAAATAACTACTGAAGTCTGTGTTCCTTTTCTATGAAATACTGTTGTTTGTGGTCTTATCAGTCGCCCACTGGACTTTATCACTGGGACTGTTTACATCTTTCATATATTTCCTAGCCAGAGTGGTGCTGTTGCCATGTATTTAGCTGCAAAAAAAAAAAAATGTGTATATAGGGATTTTAAGGACGCTTATATGAAGCTAATGGAACAAAATCGCCTGAAAAGTATTTGTAGTATTATTATTTTTTTTCTTTGTTTAGTTTGTACATTTTTATTTTTACCATATGCTTTTTATAGATGAAGTGTTCTCCATGTTTAAAACTTCCGACTATACTTTATTCCGAGTGTGTAGCTCCTACTGTTCCTGGAAGGTGAACGCGGTGTTGTTTTTGCTCTTTTGTGTGTTGCTGTGTGATGTTGTTGTTGTTGTTGTTTCTCCTTTTTTTTGTTTGTTGTTGTTGTTTTTGTTTTGAAAGATGAGGTGACCTTCTCAATGCACAGGCCTCGTGACTGTTTTATGCAATAGAAAATGGATTAGCTAGATGCTATATTGTATGTGTGCGAGCAGTGGTGCTCCTGTTTGTACATGATGGACACGGAAACACTAAAAAGGCAATAAAGACGACTATTGAGGAAAAAAAAAGGAAAAAAAAAAGACATCTCCAAAGACAACCTAAGGACTCGAAATTCCTCTATTTACATTCTTTATTATGAATTTTCTTCTTCTAAAACAACATACAAATCACCATCTTTTAACCTCTCATCGCTGTCTCTTACGGTGCCTCTCTGCTCACAGTAGTCATCTAATGTGTAGCCATGATCAATAATCAATATGTTGCTGCTAAAAAAAACAATGTAGGAGGTCCACTGCAGGCACAAGACAGAAGAACAACTTGTTGAATTAGGTAACTCAAACACAACATTGAAACAACAGGCTTTTTGATGACATTTAATCAATGTTGGGTTCTAACGTTGCATCGACCGTTGAATTTTGGTCATTTCCCAACCAATGTCCTACAACACAAACATGACTTTGAAAAAACATGCTTTTTTTAATGACGTTTAATCAATGTTGGGTTCTGACGTTGATTTGACCATTGAATTTTGGTCATATATAACTCAAACATAACGTTGAAACAACATGCTTTTTGATGACATTTAATCAATGTTGGGTTCTGACGTTGATTTGACCATTGAATTTTGGTCATTTCACAACCAATATCTTATAACTCAAACATAACGTTGAAATAACATGCTTTTTGATGACATTTAATCAATGTTGGGTTTTGACGTTGATTTGACCATTGAATTTTGGTCATTTCCCAACCAACACAAATACAACATTGAAACAACATGCTTTTTGATGACATTTAATCAATGTTGGGTTCTGATGTTGATTTGACCATTGAATTTTGGTCATTTCTCAACCAATGTCCTACAACACAAACATAACTTTGAAAAAACATGCTTTTTTAATGACGTTTAATCAATGTTGGGTTCTGACGTTGATTTGACCATTGAATTTTGGTCATATATAACTCAAACATAACGTTGAAATAACATTCTTTTTGACAACAATTAATAAATGTTGGGTTCTAACGTTGATTCGACCATTGAATTTTGGTCATTTCACAACCAATATCTTATAACTCAAACACAACGTTGAAACAACATGCTTTTTGATGACATTTAATCAATGTTGGGTTTTGACGTTGATTCGACCAATGAATTTTGGTCATTTCACAACCAATATCTTATAACTCAAACATAACGTTGAAATAACATGCTTTTTGATGACATTTAATCAATGTTGGGTTCTGACGTTGATTTGACCATTGAATTTTGGTCATATATAACTCAAACATAACGTTGAAACAACATTCTTTTGAAAACATTTAATAAATGTTGGATTCTGAGGTTTATTTGACCATTGAATTTTGGTCATTTCCCAACCAAAACAAATACAATGTTGAAACAACATGCTTTTTGATGACATTTAATCAATGTTGGGTTCTGACGTTGATTTGACCATTAAATTTTGGTCATATATAACTCAAACATAACGTTGAAACAACATTTTTTTTGACAACATTTAATAAATGTTGGGTTCTAACGTTGATTCGACCATTGAATTTTGGTCATTTCACAACCAATATCTTATAACTCAAACATAACGTTGAAATAACATGCTTTTTTATGACATTTAATCAATGTTGTGTTCTAACGTTGATTTGACCATTGAATTTTGGTCATTTCCCAACCAACACAAATACAACATTGAAACAACATGCTTTTTGATGACGTTTAATCAATGTTGGGTTCTAACGTTGATTCGACCGTTGAATTTTGGTCATTTCCCAACCAATGTCCTACAACACAAACATAACTTTGAAAAAACATGCTTTTTTAATGACGTTTAATCAATGTTGGGTTCTGACGTTGATTTGACCATTGAATTTTGGTCATATATAACTCAAACATAACGTTGAAACAACATTCTTTTGAAAACATTTAATAAATGTTGGGTTCTAACGTTGATTTGATCATTGAATTTTGGTGATATATAACTCAAACATAACGTTGAAACAACATTCTTTTGAAAACATTTAATAAATGTTGGATTCGGAGGTTTATTTGACCATTGAATTTTGGTCATTTCCCAACCAAAACAAATACAATGTTGAAACAACATGCTTTTTGATGACATTTAATCAATATTGTGTTCTAACGTTGATTTGACCATTGAATTTTGGTCATTTCCCAACCAACACAAATACAACATTGAAACAACATGCTTTTTGATGACGTTTAATCAATGTTGGGTTCTAACGTGGATTTTACATTGAATTTTGGTCATTTCCCAACCAATGTCCTACAACACAAACATAACTTTGAAAAAACATGCTTTTTTAATGACGTTTAATCAATGTTGGGTTCTGACGTTGATTTGACCATTAAATTTTGGTCATATATAACTCAAACATAACGTTGAAACAACATGCTTTTTGATGACATTTAATCAATGTTGGGTTCTGACGTTGATTTGACCATTGAATTTTGGTAATTTCACAACCAATATCTTATAACTCAAACATAACGTTGAAATAACATGCTTTTTGATGACATTTAATCAATGTTGGGTTCTGACGTTGATTTGACCATTGAATTTTGGTCATATATAACTCAAACATAACGTTGAAACAACTTTATTTTATAAATAAATAAATAATAAATGTTGGGTTCTAACGTTGATTCGACCATTGAATTTTGGTCATTTCACAACCAATATCTTATAACTCAAACATAACGTTGAAACAACATGCTTTTTGATGACATTTAATCAATGTTGGGTTCTGACGTTGATTTGACCATTGAATTTTGGTCATTTCCCAACCAACACAAATACAACGTTGAAACAACATGCTTTTTGATGACGTTTAATCAATGTTGGGTTCTAACGTTGATTCGACCGTTGAATTTTGGTCATTTCCCAACCAATGTCCTACAACACAAACATAACTTTGAAAAAACAGGCTTTTTTTAATGACGTTTAATCAATGTTGGGTTCTGACGTTGATTTGACCATTGAATTTTGGTCATATATAACTCAAACATAATGTTGAAACAACATTATTTTATAAATAAATAAATAATAAATGTTGGGTTCTAACATTGATTCGACCATTGAATTTTGGTCATTTCACAATCAATATCTTATAACTCAAACATAACGTTGAAACAACATGCTTTTTGATGACATTTAATCAATGTTGGGTTCTGACGTTGATTTGACCATTGAATTTTGGTCATTTCCCAACCAACACAAATACAACGTTGAAACAACATGCTTTTTAATGACGTTTAATCAATGTTGGGTTCTGACGTTGATTTGACCATTGAATTTTGGTCATATATAACTCAAACATAACGTTGAAACAACATTCTTTTTGACAACATTTAATAAATGTTGGGTTCTAACGTTGATTCGACCATTGAATTTTGGTCATTTCACAACCAATATCTTATAACTCAAACATAACGTTGAAACAACATGCTTTTTGATGACATTTAATCAATGTTGGGTTCTGACGTTGATTTGACCATTGAATTTTGGTCATTTCCCAACCAACACAAATACAACATTGAAACAACATGCTTTTTGACGACGTTTAATCAATGTCAGGTAGTGACTTTGATTCGACCATCGAATTTTGGTCATTTCCCAACCATTATTCTATAACACAAATACAACATTGAAACAACATGCTTTTTGATGACATTTAATCAATGTTGGGTTCTGATGTTGATTTGACCATTGAATTTTGGTCATTTCTCAACCAATGTCCTCAACATAACGTTAAAAAAAACATGCTTTTTGATGACATTTATTCAATGTTGGGTTCTGACGTTGATTTGACCATTGAATTTTGGTCATTTCTCAACCAATGTCCTACAACACAAACATAACTTTGAAAAAACATGCTTTTTTAATGACGTTTAATCAATGTTGGGTTCTGACGTTGATTTGACCATTGAATTTTGGTCATATATAACTCAAACATAACGTTGAAATAACATTCTTTTTGACAACAATTAATAAATGTTGGGTTCTAACGTTGATTCGACCATTGAATTTTGGTCATTTCACAACCAATATCTTATAACTCAAACACAACGTTGAAACAACATGCTTTTTGATGACATTTAATCAATGTTGGGTTTTGACGTTGATTCGACCAATGAATTTGGGTCATTTCACAACCAATATCTTATAACTCAAACATAACGTTGAAATAACATGCTTTTTGATGACATTTAATCAATGTTGGGTTCTGACGTTGATTTGACCATTGAATTTTGGTCATATATAACTCAAACATAACGTTGAAACAACATTCTTTTGAAAACATTTAATAAATGTTGGATTCTGAGGTTTATTTGACCATTGAATTTTGGTCATTTCCCAACCAAAACAAATACAATGTTGAAACAACATGCTTTTTGATGACATTTAATCAATGTTGGGTTCTGACGTTGATTTGACCATTAAATTTTGGTCATATATAACTCAAACATAACGTTGAAACAACATTTTTTTTGACAACATTTAATAAATGTTGGGTTCTAACGTTGATTCGACCATTGAATTTTGGTCATTTCACAACCAATATCTTATAACTCAAACATAACGTTGAAATAACATGCTTTTTTATGACATTTAATCAATGTTGGGTTCTGACGTTGATTTGACCATTGAATTTTGGTCATTTCCCAACCAACACAAATACAACGTTGAAACAACATGCTTTTTGATGACGTTTAATCAATGTTGGGTTCTGACGTTGATTCGACCGTTGAATTTTGGTCATTTCCCAACCAACACAAATACAACGTTGAAAAAACATGCTTTTTTAATGACGTTTAATCAATGTTGGGTTCTGATGTTGATTTGACCATTGAATTTTGGTCATATATAACTCAAACATAACGTTGAAACAACATTCTTTTGAAAACATTTAATAAATGTTGGGTTCTAACGTTGATTCGACCATTGAATTTTGGTCATTTCACAACCAATATCTTATAACTCAAACATAACGTTGAAATAACATGCTTTTTGATGACATTTAATCAATGTTGGGTTCTGACGTTGATTTGACCATTGAATTTTGGTCATTTCCCAACCAAAACAAATACAACGTTGAAACAACATGCTTTTTGATGACATTTAATCAATGTTGGGTTCTGATGTTGATTTGACCATTGAATTTTGGTCATTTCTCAACCAATGTCCTCAACATATCGTTAAAAAAACATGCTTTTTGATGACATTTAATCAATGTTGGGTTTTGACGTTGATTTGACCATTGAATTTTGGTCATTTCCCAACCAACAACGTGGATCCAACGTTAGACACCAAAGTTGGTCATTTCCCAACCAACATTCTACAACACAAATACAACGTTGAAACAACATTCTTTTTGACGACGTTTAATCAAAGTTGGGTTCTAACGTTGATTTGACCATTGAATTTTTGTAATTTCCCAACCAAAACAAATACAACGTTAAAACAACATGCATTTTGACGACGTTTATTCAATGTCAGGTAGTGACGTTGATTCGACCATAGAATTTTGGTAATTTCCCAACCAATATTCTATAACACAAATACAACATTGAAACAACATGCTTTTTGATGACATTTAATCAATGTTGGGTTCTGATGTTGATTTGACCATTGAAATTTGGTAATTTCTCAACCAATGTCCTCAACATAACGTTAAAAAAAACATGCTTTTTGATTACATTTAATCAATGTTGGGTTCTGATGTTGATTTGACCATTGAATTTTGGTCATTTCCCAACCAACAACGTGGATCCAATGTTAGACACCAAACTTGGTCATTTCCCAACCAACATTCTACAACACAAATACAAATGTTGGATTCTAACGTGGATTCGACGATTAAATTTTGGTCATTAACCAACCAATGTCCTACAACTCAAACATAACATTGAAACAACATGCTTTTTGACGACATTTAATCAATGTTGGGTTCTGACGTTGATTCGACGGTTGAATTTTGGTCATTTACCAACCAACATCTTACAACTCAAACATAATGTTGAAACAACATGCTTTTTGACGACGTTTATTCAATGTCAGGTAGTGACGTTGATTCGACCATTGAAATTTGGTCATTTCCTAACCAATATTCTACAACACAAATACAACATTGAAACAACATGCTTTTTGACGACATTTAATCAATGTTGGGTTCTAACGTTGATTCGACCATTGAATTTTGGTCATTTCCCAACCAATGTCCTCAACATAACGTTAAAAAAAATATGCTTTTTGATGACATTTAACCAATGATGGGTTCTAACGTTGATTTGACCATTGAATTTTGGTCATTTCCCAACCAACTACGTGGATCCAACATTAGACACCAAACTTGGTCATTTCCCAACCAACATTCTACAACACAAATACAACGTTGAAACAACATGCTTTTTGATGACATTTAATCAATGTTGGGCTCTAACATTGATTTGACCATTGAATTTTGGTCATTTCCCAACCAAAACAAATACAACGTTGAAACAACATGCATTTTCACGACGTTTATTCAATGTCAGGTAGTGACGTTGATTCGACCATTGAATGTTGGTCATTTCCCAACCAATATTCTACAACACAGACATAACATTGAAAAAACATGCTTTTGATGACATTTAATCAATGTTGGGTTCTAACGTTGATTTGACCATTGAATTTTGGTCATTTCCCAACCAATATTCTATAACTCAAACATAACATTGAAAAAACATGCTTTTGATGACATTTAATCAATGTTGGGTTCTAACGTTGATTTGACCATTGAATTTTGGTCATTTACCAACCATTATTCTACAACACAAATACAACGTTGAAACCACATTCTTTTTGACAACATTTAATCAATGTTGGATTCTAACGTGGATTCGACGATTGAATTTTGGTCATTTCCCAACCAATATTCTACAACACAAATACAACGTTAAAACAACATGCTTTTTGACGACGTTTAATCAATGACTGGTTGTAACGTTGATTTGACCATTGAATTTTGGTCACTTCCCAACCAATGTCCTACAATTCAAACATAACGTTGAAACAACATGCTTTTTGACGACGTTTAATCAATGTCGGGTTCTGACATTGATTTGACCATTGAATTTTGGTCATTTCCCAACCAATGCCCAACAACTCAAACATAACATTGAAACAACATGCTTTTTGATGACGTTTAATCAATGTTGAGTTGTGAAGTTCATTCGACCGTTGAATTTTGGTCATTTCCCAACCAATGTCCTACAACTCAAACATAACGTTGAAAAAACATGCTTTTTGATGACGTTTAATCAATGTCGGGTTCTGACGTTGATTTGACCATTGAATTTTGGTCATTTCCCAACCAATGCCCTACAGCTCAAACATAACGTTGAAACAACATGCTTTTTGACGACATTTAATCAATGTTGGGTTGGGAAGTTGATTTGACCGTTGAATTTTGGTAATTTCCCAACCAACAACGTGGATCCAACGTTAGACACCAACGTTGTCTCACTTCACAAATACAACTAATTTGCAACGTTGTTTCAGAGTCAATTTTAAAGGAAATGTACGTAAAAACAACGTTGTATCAATGTCTTGTGCCTGCTGGGTCAGAGGTCTTGCTTAGGGCTGCACGATTTTAAGAAAAACAGCAATGAGGTTTTTCTCCCCAACAATTGCGATTGGATTTGCCATTTATTTCCAAACACACATATCAATGCATACAACTGCGGAAATAACGAGTGAAGGAAGACATGTTACTTTTTGACCGGCAATCAACATATTCTGGTGTCAAGGTGCCGTCATTTACGTTGAAAAGTATTTGGCTTTATGCAGACAGACCTTTGTCTACATCGTGCTCTTTAACTGGAAAAATAATAGAAATCAATAAAAACTATACAGATTTTGCTGGACAATATATCGTCCCACAAATTATTGCCAATAAATTGTCAGCATTATTTTGTGACCAAATAAGCACTAATGTAATCATAATTTATAATAATAGATCGGAGAGTGAATCCTTGGGTGCCGAATGATTCAATCCGATTCCTGCGTTGAGGATTTGATTCAGAATCGGTTCTCCATTCAAACCGACTCTTGCAATGTGTTATTTGGTGTAATAATTATAATGAAACTTTTTTTCAACAGCTTACAGGTTAGAAAAGCTTCATGTGGTTGCATGGAGATGGCCTGACATCGTTTTTTATTTAAAATAGATTCTTCTAAAAAAAGAAAAAAAAAAGATATAACATGTGTTTAATTGTATATTAAATAAACAAATGTTTAAAAAATTAAAGATTCTTATTTAAAATCTATTCATCCATCCATCCATTTTCTACCGCTTGTCCCTTACGGGGTCGCGGCTTATTTAAAATATTTGTATTAATTTATAAACATTTCAACCGATTTTTGAACATTATGAATGTATTTAGAATCGGGATCCAATAAACAAATGTTTAAAAAAATTAAAGATTCTTATTTAAAATCCATCCATTTTCTACCGCTTGTCCCTTTTAAGGCTTGTTTAAAATATTTTTATTAATTTATTATTTTATTATTGGCCTAAAATCTTTTTTGTTTTTTTTTAAATAGATTCTTGTAAAAAACATTTTTTTTAAAAAGCAATACAAAATGTTAAAAAAATGTAAGATTTTTATTTAAAATCCATCCATTTTCTACTGCTTGTCCCTTTCGGAGTCACGGCTTGTTTAAAATATTTTTATTAATTTATTAAATTTTGTATCGATTTTTGAACATTATGAATGGATTTAGAATCGGGATCCAATAAACAAATGTTAAAAAAAATTAAAGATTCTTATTTAAAATCCATCCATTTTCTACAACTTGTCCCTTTCAAGGTCACGGCTTGTTTAAAATAATTGTATTAATTTATTAATTTATTATTGGCCTAAAATCGTTTTTTTTTGTTGTTTTTTTAAATAGATTCTTGTAAAATACATTTTTTTTAAAAGCAGTACAAAATGTTAAAAAAATGTAAGATTTTTATTTGAAATCCATCCATTTTCTACTGCTCGTCCCTTTCGGGGTCACAGCTTGTTTAAAATATTTTTATTAATTTATAAAATTTTGTATAGATTTTTGAACATTATGAATGGATTTAGATTCGGGATGAATAAAAAATAAAAATATGATACTATTTATTGTGCACGCCTAATAATGCAATAACCATTCAAAAGGATATAAACTTATTTCCCATTACTGTAGAATTGTTTACCATTGTACTGTAATTGGAAGGTAAATAACTTTTAATTATCCTAAATAAACAAAAAAAATAAAGGTTAGAAAAGCTTCATGTGGTTGCATGGAGATGGCTTAAAATCGTTTTTTTTTTTTTTTTAAAATAGATTCTTATAAAAAAAAAGATAAAATTGTCTAATAATTGTATTTCTCGACTTTATATGTCAACAATCCAATAAACAAATGTTAAAAAAAATTAAAGATTCTTATTTAAAATCCATCTATTTTCTACCGCTTGTCCCTTTCGGGGTCGCGGCTTATTTAAAATATTTTTATCAATTTATTAAATTTTGTATCGATTTTTGAACATTATGAATGGATTTAGAATCGTTTTTTAAAAATCATTTTTTGTTTTTTTTAAATAGATTCTTATTAAAAAAAACATTTAAAAAAAGCAATAAACAAAAGTTTAAAAAATTTTAAGATTCTTATTTAAAATCCATCCATTTTCTACCGCTTGTCCCTTTCGGGGTCGCGGCTTATTTAAAATATTTTCATTAATTTATAAAATTTTTAATCGATTTTTGAACATTATGAATGGATTTAGAATCGGGATGAATAAAAAAATAAAAATATGATACTATTTTCAATGCACGCCTAATGATGCAATAACCATTTAAAAGGATATAAACGTATAAAATATATAAAATGTAATATAATAAATAAATGGATATAATATATAATAAATAAAATATGTAAAATATATTTCCCATTACTGTAGAATTGTTTACCATTGTACTGTACTTGGAAGGTAAATAACTTTTAATTATCCTAAATAAACAAAAAAATATTTGGATGCCGAACAATTCAATCCGATTAAAATCCATCCATTTTCTACCGCTTGTCCCTATCGGGGTCGTGGCTTATTTAAAATATTTTCATTAATTTATTACATTTTTAATCGATTTTTGAACATTATGAATGGATTTAGAATCGGGATGAATAAAAAATAAAAATACGATACTATTTTTTGTGCACGCTTAAAAATGCAATAACCATTTAAAAGACTATAAACGTATAATGTAATATAATAAATACATATATATAATATATAATAAATAAAATATGTAAAATGTATTTCCCATTACTGTAGAATTATTTACCATTCTACTATAATTGAAAGGTAAATAACTTTTAATTATACTAAATAAACAAACAAAAAATCTAATTTCTGTCAGCAAAAAATTAACTTAAATAAACATTGAACATCTTAAAGTGCTTTTTTTTTTGGCCCTGTTGGAAAAACTAGATCGGGTTGTCATTATTTTTTTTATTTTTTTAAATAGATTCTTTTAAAAAAAAAAGAAAAAGAAAAAAAAAGCAATAAACAAATGTTAAAAAAAAAAATCAAGATTCTTATTTAAAATCCATCCATTTTCTACCACTTGACCCTTTCGGGGTCGTGGCTTATTTAAAATATTTTTTATTAATTTATTAAATGGTATCGATTTTTGAACATTATGAATAGATTTAGAATCGGGATGAATAAAAAATAAAAATATGATACTATTTTTAGTGCACGCCTAATAATGCAATAACCATTCAAAAGGCTATAAACGTATAAAATATATAAAATGTAATATAATAAATAAATATATATAATCAATAAAATATGTAAAATATATTTCCCATTACTGTAGAATTGTTTACCATTGTACTGTACTTGGAAGGTAAATAACTTTCAATTATCCTAAATAAACCAAAAAATATTTGGGTGCCGAACGATTCAATCCGATTAAAATCCATCCATTTTCTACCGCTTGTCCCTATCGGGGTCGTGGCTTATTTAAAATATTTTCATTAATTTATTACATTTTTAATCGATTTTTGAACATTATGAATGGATTTAGAATCGGGATGAATAAAAAATAAAAATACGATACTATTTTTTGTGCACGCTTAAAAATGCAATAACCATTTAAAAGACTATAAACGTATAATGTAATATAATAAATACATATATATAATATATAATAAATAAAATATGTAAAATGTATTTCCCATTACTGTAGAATTATTTACCATTCTACTATAATTGAAAGGTAAATAACTTTTAATTATACTAAATAAACAAACAAAAAATCTAATTTCTGTCAGCAAAAAATTAACTTAAATAAACATTGAACATCTTAAAGTGCTTTTTTTTTTGGCCCTGTTGGAAAAACTAGATCGGGTTGTCATTATTTTTTTTATTTTTTTAAATAGATTCTTTTAAAAAAAAAAAAAAAGAAAAAAAAAGCAATAAACAAATGTTAAAAAAAAAAATCAAGATTCTTATTTAAAATCCATCCATTTTCTACCACTTGACCCTTTCGGGGTCGTGGCTTATTTAAAATATTTTTTATTAATTTATTAAATGGTATCGATTTTTGAACATTATGAATAGATTTAGAATCGGGATGAATAAAAAATAAAAATATGATACTATTTTTAGTGCACGCCTAATAATGCAATAACCATTCAAAAGGCTATAAACGTATAAAATATATAAAATGTAATATAATAAATAAATATATATAATCAATAAAATATGTAAAATATATTTCCCATTACTGTAGAATTGTTTACCATTGTACTGTACTTGGAAGGTAAATAACTTTCAATTATCCTAAATAAACCAAAAAATATTTGGGTGCCGAACGATTCAATCCGATTAAAATCCATCCATTTTCTACCGCTTGTCCCTATCGGGGTCGTGGCTTATTTAAAATATTTTCATTAATTTATTACATTTTTAATCGATTTTTGAACATTATGAATGGATTTAGAATCGGGATGAATAAAAAATAAAAATACGATACTATTTTTTGTGCACGCTTAAAAATGCAATAACCATTTAAAAGACTATAAACGTATAATGTAATATAATAAATACATATATATAATATATAATAAATAAAATATGTAAAATGTATTTCCCATTACTGTAGAATTATTTACCATTCTACTATAATTGAAAGGTAAATAACTTTTAATTATACTAAATAAACAAACAAAAAATCTAATTTCTGTCAGCAAAAAATTAACTTAAATAAACATTGAACATCTTAAAGTGCTTTTTTTTTTGGCCCTGTTGGAAAAACTAGATCGGGTTGTCATTATTTTTTTTATTTTTTTAAATAGATTCTTTTAAAAAAAAAAAAAAAGAAAAAAAAAGCAATAAACAAATGTTAAAAAAAAAAATCAAGATTCTTATTTAAAATCCATCCATTTTCTACCACTTGACCCTTTCGGGGTCGTGGCTTATTTAAAATATTTTTTATTAATTTATTAAATGGTATCGATTTTTGAACATTATGAATAGATTTAGAATCGGGATGAATAAAAAATAAAAATATGATACTATTTTTAGTGCACGCCTAATAATGCAATAACCATTCAAAAGGCTATAAACGTATAAAATATATAAAATGTAATATAATAAATAAATATATATAATCAATAAAATATGTAAAATATATTTCCCATTACTGTAGAATTGTTTACCATTGTACTGTACTTGGAAGGTAAATAACTTTCAATTATCCTAAATAAACCAAAAAATATTTGGGTGCCGAACGATTCAATCCGATTAAAATCCATCCATTTTCTACCGCTTGTCCCTATCGGGGTCGTGGCTTATTTAAAATATTTTCATTAATTTATTACATTTTTAATCGATTTTTGAACATTATGAATGGATTTAGAATCGGGATGAATAAAAAAATAAAAATATGATACTATTTTTTGTGCACGCCTAATAATGCAATAACCATTTAAAAGGCTATAAACGTATAATGTAATATAATAAATACATATATATAATATATAATAAATAAAATGTGTAAAATATATTTCCCATTACTGTAGAATCATTTACCATTCTACTATAATTGGAAGGTAAATAACTTTTAATTATACTAAATAAACAAAACAAAAATCTAATTTCTGTAAGCAAAAAATGAACTTAAATAAACATTAAACATCTTAAAGTGCTTTTTTTTGGGCCCTGTTGGAAAAACTAGATCGGGTTGTCATTTTTAAAAAATTTTTCAAATAGATTCTTATAAAACAAAAAAAAACAAAAAAAGCAATAAACAAATGTTAAAAAAATTCAAGATTCTTATTTAAAATCCATCCATTTTCTACCGCTTGTCCCTTTCGGGGTCGTGGCTTATTTAAAATATTTTTTATTAATTTATTAAATGTTATTGATTTTTGAACATTATGAATGGATTTAGAATCGGGATGAATAAAAAAATAAGAATATGATACTATTTTCAGTGCACGCCTAATAATGCAATAACCATTTAAAAGGCTATAAACGTATAAAATATATAACATTTAATATAATAAATAAATATATATAATATACAATAAATAAAATATGTAAAATATATTTCCCGTTACTGTAGAATTGTTTACCATTCTACTATAATTGGAAGGTAAATAACTTATAATTATCCTAAATAAACAAAACTAAAATCTAATTTCTGTAAGCAAAAAATTAACTTAAATAAACATTGAACATCTTAAAGTTTTTTTTTGTTTTTTTTGCCCTGTTAGAAAAACTAGATCGGGTTGTCATTTCTTTTTTTTTTCCGTCCATGTTGATGGGCTCGTATTGCCCATCCGGTTTGACGCCAAAATACAACACATTCTGGCTTTGTAATCGTATTTTTTTTCTCTTTTAATTTTTGTTACTTTGCAGAACTTCTCGCTGGCAAGTCACCGGTGAATGACTGAAAAGAGGGCTCACTGCGTTCAGCTAATTTTACTGTTAAGTCAACGGGCTCCGGTGCTGAGAGCGATGCACAGAGTGAGAAAAAGAGTACCAATTTATCGAGGGGAAACCTCATTTTCATTTATGGTTGGATTGATCGACTTATTGACTGTCGGCCCAGGCCTTGTCACCATCAAAACCTTTTCTTTAAAGGACCATTCTGATTGGCCAACATGTCTGTCACTCCAAAAATAAATACAAAACTCCACCTTTTTGCGTTTTGGTAATGGCACTAGTGAGAAAAGAATGGTGCAGCCCTAACACTCCCCCTCATGAAACCATGCCGTCTCCTCCATGGTTTCACCGCCTCATCCTCAGGACGTAGCATGAGTGGTAGCCACAGAATCTGCCTTGTTGTCATCCTGACGCCACTTAGCTGACACTAATCTCTCTTCTATCTTTCTGTTGTTGTTGTTTTCTTCCTTTTCACGTCCCCCCTTCTGTGTTTGCCCTCTTTTTTTTTGTCTTTTTTTTTTTTGTCTCCTCGTCCGTCTCGTCCGTGTCCGTCTAACTCTAGCTGCCACGGCGACTAACCCATGACCCAACCCACCCCACCACCCCCCCACCCCTTGACCTTCTGACCTTTCCACCCACTGATGACCCCGCCCATCTCCGCACTGCTGGCGCGCTCATTGGCCAGGCGCCCCCCTTCCCCTTCCCCCCACCTTACCCCCCCACCCCCAGAGGCCGACGCCGGGAGCGACCCGACTGCTTCTGTCTAACCAGCGGACGGCGGCGGCCACGGCGCCCGTAACCCGGCGGGGACCGCGCCCATCGACCTTTAGCCGACGTGCCTTCCTCTCACATTGTACTCACAGCAGGGGGGGGGGCTGAGTCCACCAGCAATAATTACTACTAAAGACTACTGAAGATGCTAATTGTACTCATCCTGCACAGAAGAGAGGTGCGCATTCTACTTCAGCTCAACAATCTCCGCATATATTGACATATTCAATTAACCACCTCGTTAACGCGGCTACACACCCAAATGCAACCATTCTCTGCAAAAAAATTTGACAATCGAAATTGTTCCCTGGGCAGCGTTTGAACCAGGCCTGGGCTATTATTTTGCCACGGAGTGGCAAATTTAGAGGAAAAAAATGAGTCTGGGGGCCGGTATATCTGATTTTTAGGAGCAAAACCTCGCAATAATGTCTGATTGAAAGCTAAAAAGGTTATGACAGACCACCTAAAAAAAACCAGAATGGAATTTTACATTACTATGAACGATAAAACACTGAAAATTGACAACATATGAATGAAAATTCCACAAAAGGGTAAAAATCTATTTTAAATAACCACACTTTTTTTTTTGAATGATTGATAAGCTTAACCAGGCGCATGCGGCTCCCGGGCCTTAATTTACCCAACTGTCTAAAATTTGTTTTTTTGTGCAGACCAGGGGTGTCTAAAGTGCGGCCCGCAGTTAATTTTTTAAAGGCCCCCCAGGCCCATTTTCAAAATACTATTACAAGGAGAAAGAATAAAAGAGCCAAAAAGGTGCAAAAGTTAAACAAATGTACAACCGACAGATATGTCTGGAGTTGATCTAGAGCAGGCCTGGGCTATTATTTTGCCACGGTGGGACAAATTTAGAGAAAAAAATTAGTCTGGGGGCCGGTATATCTGATTTTTAGGAACAATAACTTCACAATAATGTCTGATTGAAAGCTAAAAAGGTTATGATAGACCGCCTTAAAAAAACGGAATGGAATTTTACATTTTTTTACTGAATGAGACACCCAGAATGTACATGAAAATATTAACTACGAACGATAAAACACTGAAAATTGACAACATATGAATGAAAATTCCACAAACACTGCAGAATATGAACGCAAAGGGTAAAAATCTATTTTAAATAACCACACATTTTTTTTGGAATGATTGATAAGCTTAACCAGCCGCATGCGGACCCCAAGCCTTAATTTACCCAACTTTCTAAAATTTGTTTTTTTGTGCAGACCAGGGGTGTCTAAAGTGCGGCCCGCAGTTAATTTTTTAAAGGCCCCCCAGGCCCATTTTCAAAATACTATTACAAGGAGAAAGAATAAAAGAGCCAAAAAGGTGCAAAACTTAAAAAAATGTATAACCGACAGATATGTCTGGAGTTGATCTAGAGCAGGCTTGGGCTATTATTTTGCCACGGTGGGACAAATTTAAAGGAAAAAAATTAGTCTAGGGCCGGTATATCTGATTTTTAGGAACAATAACCTCACAATAATGTCTGATTGAAAGCTAAAAAGGTTATGATAGACCGCCTTAAAAAAACAGAATAGAATTTTTTTACTGAATGAGACACCCAGAATGTACATGAAAATATTAACTACGAACGATAAAACACTGAAAATTGACAACATATGAATGAAAATTCCACAAACACAGCAGAATATGAACGCAAAGGGTAAAAATCTATTTTACATAACTACACATTTTTTTTTTGAATGATTGATAAGCTTAACCAGCCGCATGCGGCTCCCAAGCCTTAATTTACCCAACCATCTAAAAAAAAATTTTTTGTGCAGACCAGGGGTGTCTAAAGTGCGGCCCGCAGTTAATTTTTTAAAGGCCCCCCAGGCCCATTTTCAAAATACTATTACAAGGAGAAAGAATAAAAGAGCCAAAAAGGTGCAAAAGTTAAACAAATGTACAACCGACAGATATGTCTGGAGTTGATCTAGAGCAGGCCTGGGCTATTATTTTGCCACGGTGGGACAAATTTAGAGAAAAAAATTAGTCTGGGGGCCGGTATATCTGATTTTTAGGAACAATAACTTCACAATAATGTCTGATTGAAAGCTAAAAAGGTTATGATAGACCGCCTTAAAAAAACGGAATGGAATTTTACATTTTTTTACTGAATGAGACACCCAGAATGTACATGAAAATATTAACTACGAACGATAAAACACTGAAAATTGACAACATATGAATGAAAATTCCACAAACACTGCAGAATATGAACGCAAAGGGTAAAAATCTATTTTAAATAACCACACATTTTTTTTGGAATGATTGATAAGCTTAACCAGCCGCATGCGGACCCCAAGCCTTAATTTACCCAACTTTCTAAAATTTGTTTTTTTGTGCAGACCAGGGGTGTCTAAAGTGCGGCCCGCAGTTAATTTTTTAAAGGCCCCCCAGGCCCATTTTCAAAATACTATTACAAGGAGAAAGAATAAAAGAGCCAAAAAGGTGCAAAACTTAAAAAAATGTATAACCGACAGATATGTCTGGAGTTGATCTAGAGCAGGCTTGGGCTATTATTTTGCCACGGTGGGACAAATTTAAAGGAAAAAAATTAGTCTAGGGCCGGTATATCTGATTTTTAGGAACAATAACCTCACAATAATGTCTGATTGAAAGCTAAAAAGGTTATGATAGACCGCCTTAAAAAAACAGAATAGAATTTTTTTACTGAATGAGACACCCAGAATGTACATGAAAATATTAACTACGAACGATAAAACACTGAAAATTGACAACATATGAATGAAAATTCCACAAACACAGCAGAATATGAACGCAAAGGGTAAAAATCTATTTTACATAACTACACATTTTTTTTTTGAATGATTGATAAGCTTAACCAGCCGCATGCGGCTCCCAAGCCTTAATTTACCCAACCATCTAAAAAAAATTTTTTTGTGCAGACCAGGGGTGTCTAAAGTGCGGCCCGCAGTTAATTTTTTAAAGGCCCCCAGGCCCATTTTCAAAATACTACAACAAGGAGAAAGAATAAAAGAGCCAAAAAGGTGCAAAAGTAAAAAAAATATATAACCGACAGATATGTCTGGAGTTGATCTAGAGCAGGCTTGGGCTATTATTTTGCCACGGTGGGACAAATTTAAAGGAAAAAAATTAGTCTAGGGCCGGTATATCTGATTTTTAGGAACAATAACTTCACAATAATGTCTGATTGAAAGCTAAAAAGGTTATGAATTTTTGAACGGAATGGAATTTTACATTTTTTTACTGAATGAGACACCCAGAATGTACATGAAAATATTAACTAGGAACGATAAAACACTGAAAATTGACAACATATGAATGAAAATTCCACAAACACAGCAGAATATGAACGCAAAGGGTAAAAATCTATTTTACATAACTACACATTTTTTTTTTGAATGATTGATAAGCTTAACCAGCCGCATGCGGCTCCCAAGCCTTAATTTACCCAACCATCTAAAAAAAAATTTTTTGTGCAGACCAGGGGTGTCTAAAGTGCGGCCCGCAGTTAATTTTTTAAAGGCCCCCCAGGCCCATTTTCAAAATACTATTACAAGGAGAAAGAATAAAAGAGCCAAAAAGGTGCAAAAGTTAAACAAATGTACAACCGACAGATATGTCTGGAGTTGATCTAGAGCAGGCCTGGGCTATTATTTTGCCACGGTGGGACAAATTTAGAGAAAAAAATTAGTCTGGGGGCCGGTATATCTGATTTTTAGGAACAATAACTTCACAATAATGTCTGATTGAAAGCTAAAAAGGTTATGATAGACCGCCTTAAAAAAACGGAATGGAATTTTACATTTTTTTACTGAATGAGACACCCAGAATGTACATGAAAATATTAACTACGAACGATAAAACACTGAAAATTGACAACATATGAATGAAAATTCCACAAACACTGCAGAATATGAACGCAAAGGGTAAAAATCTATTTTAAATAACCACACATTTTTTTTGGAATGATTGATAAGCTTAACCAGCCGCATGCGGACCCCAAGCCTTAATTTACCCAACTTTCTAAAATTTGTTTTTTTGTGCAGACCAGGGGTGTCTAAAGTGCGGCCCGCAGTTAATTTTTTAAAGGCCCCCCAGGCCCATTTTCAAAATACTATTACAAGGAGAAAGAATAAAAGAGCCAAAAAGGTGCAAAAGTTAAAAAAATGTATAACCGACAGATATGTCTGGAGTTGATCTAGAGCAGGCTTGGGCTATTATTTTGCCACGGTGGGACAAATTTAAAGGAAAAAAATTAGTCTAGGGCCGGTATATCTGATTTTTAGGAACAATAACCTCACAATAATGTCTGATTGAAAGCTAAAAAGGTTATGATAGACCGCCTTAAAAAAACAGAATAGAATTTTTTTACTGAATGAGACACCCAGAATGTACATGAAAATATTAACTACGAACGATAAAACACTGAAAATTGACAACATATGAATGAAAATTCCACAAACACAGCAGAATATGAACGCAAAGGGTAAAAATCTATTTTAAATAACTACACATTTATTTTGGAATGATTGAAAAGCTTAACCAGCCGCATGCGGCTCCCAAGCCTTAAATTACCTAACTGTCTAAAATGTGTTTTTTTGTGCAGACCAGGGGTGTCCAAAGTGCGGCCCGCAGTTAATTTTTTAAAGGCCCCCAGGCCCATTTTCAAAATACTATTACAAGGAGAAAGAATAAAAGAGCCAAAAAGGTGCAAAACTTAAAAAAATGTATAACCGACAGATATGTCTGGAGTTGATCTAGAGCAGTCCTGGGCTATTATTTTGCCGCGGTGGGACAAATTTAGAGGAAAAAAACGAGTCTGGGGGCCGGTATATCTGATTTTTAGGAACAAAAACCTCACAATAATGTCTGATTGAAAGCTAAAAAGGTTATGATAGACCGCCTTAAAAAAACGGAATGGAATTTTACATTTTTTTTACTGAATGAGACACCCAGAATGTACATGAAAATATTAACTATGAACGATAAAACACTGAAAATTGACAACATATGAATGAAAATTCCACAAACACAGCAGAATATGAACGCAAAGGGTAAAAATCTATTTTAAATAACTACACTTTTTTTTTTAATGATTGATAAGCTTCCAAGCCTTAATTTACCCAACTGTCTAAAATGTTTTTTTTTTGTGCAGACCAGGGGTGTCTAAAGTGCGGCCCGCAGTTAATTTTTTAAAGGCCCCCAGGCCCATTTTCAAAATACTACAACAAGGAGAAAGAATAAAAGAGCCTAAAAGGTGCAAAAGTTAAAAAAATGTATAACCGACAGATATGTCTGGAGTTGATCTAGAGCAGTCCTGGGCTATTATTTTGCCGCGGTGGGACAAATTTAGAGGAAAAAAACGAGTCTGGGGGCCGGTATATCTGATTTTTAGGAACAAAAACCTCACAATAATGTCTGATTGAAAGCTAAAAAGGTTATGACAGACCGCCTTAAAAAAAACAGAATGGAATTTTAAATTTTTTACTGAATGAGACACCCAGAATGTACATGAAAATATTAACTATGAACGATAAAACACTGAAAATTGACAACATATGAATGAAAATTCCACAAACAGCAGAATATGAACGCAAAGGGTAAAAATCTATTTTAAATAACTACACATTTATTATGGAATGATTGAAAAGCTTAACCAGCCGCATGCGGCTCCCAAGCCTTAATTTACCCAACTGTCTAAAATTTGTTTTTTTGTGCAGACCAGGAGTGTCTAAAGTGCGGCCCACAGTTAATTTTTTAAAGGCCCCCAGGCCCATTTTCTAAGTACTATTACAAGGAGAAAGAATAAAAGAGCCAAAAAGGTGCAAAAGTTTTAAAAAATGTATAACCGGCAGATATGTCTGGAGTTGATCTAGAGCAGTCCTGGGCTATTATTTTGCCACGGTGGGACAAATTTAGAGAAAAAAAATGAGTCTGGGGGCCGGTATATCTGATTTTTAGGAACAAAACCTTGCAATAATGTCTGATTGAAAGCTAAAAAGGTTATGACAGACCGCCTTAAAAAAACGGAATGGAATTTTACATTTTTTTACTGAATGAGACACCCAGAATGTACATGAAAATATTAACTATGAATGATAAAACACTGAAAATTGACAACATATGAATGAAAATTCCACAAACACAGCAGAATGTGAACGCAAAGGGTAAAAATCTATTTTAAATATCTACACATTTTTTTTGGAATGATTGATAAGCTTAACCAGCCGCATGCGGCTCCCAAGCCTTAATTTACCCAACTGTCTAAAATATGTTTTTTTGTGCAGACCAGGGGTGTCCAAAGTGCGGCCCGCAGTTAATTTTTTAAAGGCCCATTTTCAAAATACTATTACAAGGAGAAAGAATAAAAGAGCCAAAAAGGTGCAAAACTTTAAAAAAAAATGTATAACCGACAGATATGTCTGGAGTTGATCTAGAGCAGGCTTGGGCTATTATTTTGCCACGGGGGGAACAAATTTAGAGGAAAAAAATCAGTCTGGGGGCCGGTATATCTGATTTTTAGGAACAATAACCTCACAATAATGTCTGATTGAAAGCTAAAAAGGTTATGATAGACCGCCTTAAAAAAACGGAATGGAATTTTACATTTTTTTACTGAACGAGACACCCAGAATGTACATGAAAATATTAACTATGAACGATAAAACACTGAAAATTGACAACATATGAATGAAAATTCCACAAACACAGCAGAATATGAACGCAAAGAGTAAAAATCTATTTTAAATAACTACACATTTTTTTGGAATGATTGAAAAGCTTCCAAGCCTTAATTTACCCAACTGTCTAAAAAGATGTTTTTTTGTGCAGACCAGGGGTGTCCAAAGTGCGGCCCGCAGTTAATTTTTTAAAGGCCCCCAGGCCCATTTTAAAAATACTATTACAAGGAGAAAGAATAAAAGAGCCAAAAAGGTGCAAAAGTAAAAAAATATATATAACCGACAGATATGTCTGGAGTTGATCTAGAGCAGGTCTGGGCTATTATTTTGCCACGGTGGGACAAATTTAGAGGAAAAAATGAGTCTGGGGGCCGGTATATCTGATTTTTAGGAACAATAACCTCACAATAATGTCTGATTGAAAGCTAAAAAGGTTATGATAGACCGCCTTAAAAAAACGGAATGGAATTTTACATTTTTTTTACTGAATGAGACACCCAGAATGTACATTAAAATATTAACTATGAACGATAAAACACTGAAAATTGACAACATATGAATGAAAATTCCACAAACACAGCAGAATATGAACGCAAAGGATACAAATCTATTTTAAATAACTACACATTTATTTTGGAATGATTGAAAAGCTTAACCAGCCGCATTCGGCTCCCAAGCCTTAATTTACCCAACTGTCTAAAATGTGTTTTTTTATGCAGACCAGGGGTGTCTAAAGTGCGGCCCGCAGTTAATTTTTTAAAGGCCTCCAGGCCCATTTTCAAAATACTATTACAAGGAGAAAGAATAAAAGAGCCAAAAAGGTGCAAAAGTTAAAAAAAATGTATAACCGACAGATATGTCTGGAGTTGATCTAGAGCAGTCCTGGGCTATTATTTTGCCGCGGTGGGACAAATTTAGAGGAAGAAAATGAGTCTGGGGGCCGGTATATCTGATTTGTAGGAACAAAAACCTCACAATAATGTCTGATTGAAAGCTAAAAAGGTTATGACAGACCGCCTTAAAAAAACGGAATGGAATTTTACATTTTTTTTACTGAATGAGACACCCAGAATGTACATGAAAATATTAACTATGAACGATAAAACACTGAAAATTGACAACATATGAATGAAAATTCCACAAACACAGCAGAATATGAACGCAAAGGGTAAAAATCTATTTTAAATAACTACACATTTTTTTTTAATGATTGATAAGCTTCCAAGCCTTAATTTACCCAACTGTCTAAAATGTGTTTTTTTTGTGCAGACCAGGGGTGTCTAAAGTGCGGCCCGCAGTTAATTTTTTAAAGGCCCCCAGGCCCATTTTCAAAATACTATTACAAGGAGAAAGAATAAAAGAGCCAAAAAGGTGCAAAAGTAAAAAAAATATATAACCGACAGATATGTCTGGAGTTGATCTAGAGCAGGCCTGGGCTATTATTTTGCCACGGTGGGACAAATTTAGAGGAAAAAAATGAGTCTGGGGGCCGGTATATCTGATTTTTAGGAACAATAACCTCACAATAATGTCTGATTGAAAGCTAAAAAGGTTATGACAGACCGCCTTAAAAAAACGGAATGGAATTTTACATTTTTTTACTGAACGAGACACCCAGAATGTACATGAAAATATTAACTATGAAAGATAAAACACTGAAAATTGACAACATATGAATGAAAATTCCACAAACACAGCAGAATATGAACGCAAAGGGTAAAAATCTATTTTAAATAACTACACATTTTTTTGGAATGATTGATAAGCTTCCAAGCCTTAATTTACCCAACTGTCTAAAATGTGTTTTTTTGTGCAGACCAGGGGTGTCCAAAGTGCGGCCCGCAGTTAATTTTTTAAAGGCCCCCCAGGCCCATTTTCAAAATACTATTACAAGGAGAAAGAATAAAAGAGCCAAAAAGGTGCAAAAGTTAAAAAAATGTATAACCGACAGATATGTCTGGAGTTGATCTAGAGCAGGCATGGGCTATTATTTTGCCACGGGGGGCCAAATTTAGAGGAAAAAAATGAGTCTAGGGGCCGGTATATCTGATTTTTAGGAGAAAAACCTCGCAATAATGTCTGATTGAAAGCTAAAAAGGTTATGACAGACCGCCTTAAAAAAAACGGGATGGAATTTTAAATTTTTTTTACTGAATGAGACACCCAGAATGTACATGAAAATATTAACTATGAACGATAAAACACTGAAAATTTACAACATGTGAATGAAAATTCCACAAACACAGCAGAATATGAACGCAAAGGGTAAAAATCTATTTTAAATATCTACACATTTTTTTTGGAATGATTGATAAGCTTAACCAGCCGCATGCGGCTCCCAAGCCTTAATTTACCCAACTGTCTAAAATTTGTTTTTTTTGTGCAGACCAGGGGTGTCTAAAGTGCGGCCCGCAGTTAATTTTTTAAAGGCCCCCAGGCCCATTTTCAAAATACTATTACAAGGAGAAAGAATAAAAGAGCCAAAAAGGTGCAAAAGTTAAAAAAATGTATAACCGACAGATATGTCTGGAGTTGATCTAGAGCAGGCCTGGGCTATTATTTTGCCACGGTGGGACAAATTTAGAGGAAAAAATGAGTCTGGGGGCCGGTATATCTGATTTTTAGGAACAAAACCTCGCAATAATGTCTGAAAAAAGGTTATGACAGACCGCCTTAAAAAAACGGAATGGACTCTTACATTTTTTTTACTGAATGAGACACCCAGAATGTACATGAAAACATTAACTATGAACCATAAAACACTGAAAATTGAGAACATATGAACGTCTCGATCAACATATTTTACAAAAATGCAACAAACTCATCAAAATATGAACCCGAAGGGTAAATATCGATCTTAAATAACCCAAAACAATTTGGGGGAATGACGGCGGGCCAGATTGAAAAACTTAACCGGCCTTAATTTGCCCAGGTCTGGTATAAACGCATGCGTCAGCTGTCTAAAATTAGTTTTTTTGTGAAGACCAGAGGTGTCCAAAGTGCGGCCCGCAGTTAATTTTTTAAAGGCCCATTTTGAAAATACTATTACTAGAGAAGAAAAAAAAGGAGCATAAAAAGTGGAATAAAAGAGCCAAAAAGGTGCAATGTAATGAGAAAATGTTGCAATATTGACACTGATACCACAAAGGCTGTTTTTTTTTATTTATTTTAAAACTGTCATTGTTAAAAAAATAAATCAAAAAACTTACAGCTGACAGATATGTCTGGAGTTGATCTAGAGCAGGCCTGGGCTATTATTTTGCCACGGGGGGCCAAATTTAGAGGAAAAAACGAGTTTGGGCGACATTATATCTGATTTTTAGGAACAAAACCTCACAATAATGTCTGATTGAAAGCTAAAAAGGTTATGACAGACCGCCTTAAAAAAACGGAATGGATTTGTAATTTTTTTTACAGAATGAGACAGCCAGAATGTACATGAAAATAGAGAATGAACAATATTAACTATGAACGATAAAACACTGAAAATTTACAACATATAAATGTCTAGATCGACATATTTTACAATCAAGCAAAACGCAACAAAAATTCAACAAACACTGCGAAATATGAACGCAAAGGGTAAAAATCGATTTTAATTAACTACAAAAATATTTTGGAATGATTGAAAAGCTTAACCGGCCTTAATTTACCCAGGTCGGGTTTAAACGCATGTGTCAGCTGTATAAAATTAGTTTTTTTGTGCAGACCAGGGGTGTCCAATTTCCTAATTTTTTATAGGCCCCCAGGCCCATTTTGAAAATACTATTACAAGAAGAAAGAAAACAAAGAGCATAAAAAGTGGAATAAAAGAGCCAAAAAGGTGCAATGTAATGAGAAAATGTTGCAATATTGACACTGATACCACAAAGGCTGTTTTTTTATTTTAAAACTATCATTGCTCAAAAAATAATAAAAAAAACTTATAACCGACGGATATGTCTGGAGTTGAGCTAGAGATTTATAATCTAGAATTAGCTTTCACCAGCAGCTCAGCAGCTCAGTCTGTCAATATAATGTAGCATCATAAGCTATATTGCGCGGCTAATCTTAGTCCGTCTGCGTTAGCGCTTGTAATAACAATATCGTTAATACGTGCTTCTCGTCAAGAATGCGCTTGAAAGTGAGGTTTTGTTTCTATGCCTGTTTCTAAAAGAAGTCAGACATCAATTTTATACACACAGTTTTGTGCAATTTTTTTTGTTTGTTTAATTCTCCGATTTTTGGGGGGTTTCGATTCCAAAGAACACTGAAAACATTGAAAGCAAATTAAAAAAGAAACAACCTGATGTAAAAAATGTTTTAAAAAATAAGGCTTGAAAACATTTCTGGTTTTATATATATATATATATATATATATATATATATATATATATATATATATATATATATATATATATAAAATTATTTTTATTTTTATTTTTTTACTTTCTGTCAGCATATTCTAAAAATGAGATGAAGTACAGAGATACATTATTAGATATTACACTCATCAGCTTTGATCTAGCTTTTTTTCAAAATAATGCACACATGTTATAAGTACATTTTCAATGCTGATGATGCATTTAGTAAAAAAATAGAAAAAATTGGGCAAGCAGTAAAATTGGTAAACAAGCATTGATAAAGTGTGTTGTATCTGATTACTCGATTAATCGAAAAACTAATCTATGCATAACTCGATTTCGGAATTACCGGTAATCGACAGCTGCAGCCCTAAAATCAAGCATGGGCGGAAGAGACTCTTTCAAAGTAAAATACCCGGAAGAGAAAACAAAAATTTATGTAATTAAAAAATAAATAAATGTCGTCAAGAATGTGCTTGCATGTTAGGTTTCGTTTTGCTGCGTGGTTTTTAAAAGAAGAGAGACATCTATTTTGTTTACACGCATTTTTGTGCAATTTAGTTTTTTAATCCTCAGTTTTTTTGGCGTTTAGGTTAAAAAAATAACACTTAAATCATTGACAGCAATTGTTTATTAAAGCACAACCTGATGCAATTTCACGGGGGGAAAAAAGCCTAAAAAATCACTACTTTTGTCGCAGCTTTTGTAAAAAGCTGCTGCGAAATAAGCATTTTTGTCTGTAAAATGTTTTAAATCACAAAAAAAAATTTGTGAAAGTATGTAAGTATGTATGTATGTATATATATATATATATATATATATATATACATACTTTCCCTCAACATATTCTGAAAATTTTATGATTTTTTTTTAGCTATATTACATACATATATTATTAGATGTATAGATAGATTTTAAAAAAATACATTTTTGGCCCGCGGCTGCCTTTTTTTAAATATATATATATATATACTTTCCCTCAAAATATTCTGAAAATGTTATGATTTTTTTAGCTATATTTTATATATATATATATATATATATATATATATATATATATATATATATATATATATATATATATATATATATATATATATATATATATATATAATTAGATGTATAGATAGATTTTTAGATATTATACTCATTATTAGCTTTACCAGCTACAGTATAACACAAAACTTAAGCGTTTATTGACCTACATTGGATTGGTTTTCACGAAAACACAAAACTTATTCAGATTTAGCTTGCAAATAAAACGGAAAACATTGATAGCAAATTTGAAAGAAAATCACAAGCTGTTAAAAACAACAACTCTAAAAAAAAAAATCGCAAGCATTTTAAAAAGCTGCTACGAATTAAGTATTTTTGGCTGTAAAAATAAAAACAAAATCACCAAAAAAGCCTGGAAATTCACAAAAAATTATTTAATTTTTTTTTTTTACCTTCCCACAGCATATTCTAAAAGTGAGTTCAATTAAAGAGATGCATGATTACAAATTATACTCATTAGCTTTATCTGCTAAAACAAAATCTAATACACAACAGCTTCCAGTAGGGTTGGGTTTTATATGGCCCCCATGCATTTTGCAATGCGGTCTGCTGAAAATAATGGAAAGTGCCGCTCTACACTGCAAAGTTCGAATTGCCACGATACACATTTTAAGACATTCAACCCTCTACTGCCATTCGGCGGCTAAAGTGGATAGCGCACAAGGGTGGGAATTGGGGGTTGAATCACCAAAAATGATTCCCGGGCGCGGCACCGCTGCTGCTCACTGCTCCTCTCACCTCCCGGGGGGGTGAACAAGGGTGATGGATCAAATGCAGAGGACACATTTCACCACACCTAGTGTGTGTGTGACAATCATTGGTACTTTAACTTTAACTTAGCAGGCTTAAAATGTGTCACGTTTCATGTGTCAGGTAAACCGCAATAAATGGGGGCTATATGAATCCACTTTTATTGACCTACATTGTTTCCGCTAAAGGGCAAAACGTATTGGAATTGACACAAACAGAAAGAAGTTTAAAGCATATTAATAGGAGCCTAACACCAATCTGCCCCCTGGAAACATCTTCAATACCCTTAAATGTTGTTTCTAAAAAAGAAAAAAGAGTGCCTTATTTCACCTTGTGCCAGCGTGGGCCTTGTTGAGCGTCAAGTAAAATGCCAAAAGCAGATCCTCTCCATTCCCTTTCAAAGTATGCGCCAGGTTGAAATGCAAAGTGTATGAAAGTGTGCAGAGGACTGCAGACGTGTACTGTTTACCTGCCCCAAAGGACTGCAAGTGCCAACACAGATGCCTACTTTATGTGCAACACTGTTATATACAAAGTGTGCTTGTTTGTAACTTGCAGAGAGGCCTTGCTATCATGTAACCAGTTGATCATGTATTTTTATATTCTATTTTGTACATGGAAATAACATTAAATGACCTTTTCACAGATGACGCCTTACCACGGGATTTGAATAAAATATATATGCAGTATATATACAAATATATACAAACCTCAAAACCAGTGAAGTTGTCACGTTGTGTAAATGGTAAATAAAAACAAAATACAATGATTTGCAAATCCTTTTCAACTTATTTTCAATTGACTAGACTGCAAAGACAAGATATTTAATGTTTTTTTTTTGCAAATAACCATCATTTTAGAATTTAATGGCAGCAACACATTGCTAAAAAAGGCAGGCCAGTCTTTTACTACCAAGCCACGCTGTTGTAACACGTGGCTTGGCGTCGTCTCGCCGAAATAAGCAGGGGCGTCCATGATAACATGTGTCGCTCCAAAACCTGTATGTACCTTTCAGCATTAATGGTGCCTTCACAGATGTGTAAGTTGGGCACTAATACACCCACATACCATCACACATGCTGGCTTTTACACTTTGTGCCTAGAACAATCCGGATGGTTCTTTTCCTCTTTGTTCCGTCCACAGTTTCCAAAAACAGTTTGAAATGTGGACTCGTCAGGCCACGGAACACTTTTCCACTTTGCATCGGTCCATCTTAGATGAGTTCGGGGCCCAACGAAGCCGGCGAAGTTTCCGAGTGTTGTTGATAAATGGTTTTCGCTTTGCGTAGTAGAGTTTTAACTTGCACTTACGGATGTAGCGACCGACTGTAGTTACTGACAGTGGTTTTCTGAGGTGTTCCTGAGCCCATGTGGTGATATCCTTTTACACACTGATGTCGCTTTTTGATGTAGGGATCAAAGGTCTTTAAAATCATGGCTTACGTGCAGTGATTTCTCCAGATTCTCTGAACCTTTTGATGATATCACAGACCGTAGATGGTGAAATCCCTAAATTCCTTGCAATAGCTCGTTGAGAAATGTCGTTTTTAAACCATACCATCACGGATGCTGGCTTTTCAACTTTGCGCCTAGAACAATCCGGATGGTTCTTTTCCTCTTTGTTCCGTCCACAGTTTCCAAAAACAGTTTGAAATGTGGACTCGTCAGGCCACGGAACACTTTTCCACTTTGCATCGGTCCATCTTAGATGAGCTCGGGGCTCAACGAAGCCGGCGACGTTTCCGGGTGTTGTTGATAAATGGTTTTCGCTTTGCGTAGTAGAGTTTTAACTTGCACTTACAGATGTAGCGACCGACTGTAGTTACTGACAGTGGTTTTCTGAGGTGTTCCTGAGCCCATGTGGTGATATCCTTTTACACACTGATGTCGCTTTTTGATGTAGGGATCAAAGGTCTTTAAAATCATGGCTTACGTGCAGTGATTTCTCCAGATTCTCTGAACCTTTTGATGATATCACAGACCGTAGATGGTGAAATCCCTAAATTCCTTGCAATAGCTCGTTGAGAAATGTCGTTTTTAAACCATACCATCACGGATGCTGGCTTTTCAACTTTGCGCCTAGAACAATCCGGATGGTTCTTTTCCTCTTTGTTCCGTCCACAGTTTCCAAAAACAGTTTGAAATGTGGACTCGTCAGGCCACGGAACACTTTTCCACTTTGCATCGGTCCATCTTAGATGAGCTCGGGGCTCAACGAAGCCGGCGACGTTTCCGGGTGTTGTTGATAAATGGTTTTCGCTTTGCGTAGTAGAGTTTTAACTTGCACTTACAGATGTAGCGACCGACTGTAGTTACTGACAGTGGTTTTCTGAGGTGTTCCTGAGCCCATGTAGTGATATCCTTTACACACTGATGTCGCTATTTGATGCAGGGATCAAAGGTCTTTAAAATCATCGCTTACGTGCAGTGATTTCTCCAGATTCTCTGAACCTTTTGATGATATCACAGACCGTAGATGGTGAAATCCCTAAATTCCTTGCAATAGCTCGTTGAGAAATGTCGTTTTTAAACCATACCATCGCGGATGCTGGCTTTTCAACTTTGCGCTTAGAACAATCCGGATGGTTCTTTTCCTCTTTGTTCCGTCCACAGTTTCCAAAAACAGTTTGAAATGTGGACTCGTCAGGCCACGGAACACTTTTCCACTTTGCATCGGTCCATCTTAGATGAGTTCGGGGCCCAGCAAAGCCAGCGACGTTTCCGGGTGTTGTTGATAAATGGCTTTCGCTTTGCATATAGAGTTTGAACTTGCATTTACAGATGTAGCGACCGACTGTAGTTACTGACAGTGGTTTTCTGAGGTGTTCCTGAGCCCATGTGGTGATATCCTTTACACACTGATGTCGCTTTTTGGTGCGGTACCGCCTGAGTGCAGTGATCTCTCCAGATTCTCTTAACCTTTTGATGATATTACAGATCGTAGATGGTGAAATCCCTAAATTCCTTGCAACAGCCCATTGAGAAATGTCGTTCTTAAACTTTTGGACAATTTTCTCACGCATTTGTTGACAAAGTGGCGACCCTCGCGCCCCGTCCTTGTTTGTGAACGACTGAGCATTTCACGGAAGCTGCTTTTATACCCAATCATGGCACCCACCTGTTCCCAATTAGCCCGTTCACCTGTGGGATGTTCCAAATAAGTGTTTTGATGAGCGTTTCTCTGTCTTTTTTGCCACTGGTGCCAGCTTTTTTTTTGGAAACATGATCCAAATGAGATAAAATTTGCAAAAAAAAAAGTTTTTCCAGTCTTTATCTTGTCTTTACAGTCTATTCAATTGAATATAAGTCGAAAAGTAATCATGTGGGGGCTCGGTTGGTAGAGTGGCCATGCCGGCAACTTGAGGGTTCCAGGTTCGATTCCCGCTTCTGCCAGCCTCGTCACGAGACACTTTACCCACCTGCTCCCAGTGCCACCCACACTGGTTTAAATGTAACTTAGATATTGGCGTTCACTATGTAAAAGCGCTTGGAAGTCACTAGAGAAAAGCGCTATATAAATATAATTCACTTCATCATTGTATTCTGTTTGTATTTACCACTCACACAACGTGCCAACTTCACCAGTTTTGGTCTGTATTGTATATAAATCACAATGTCCTGCAATACTGGAGATGTTGTCTGTGTTAACTGGAGCCTCCTGTGCCTTTTTTGGGTTTTTTTTTTTTTTTTTTTTTTGTACACCAGTGTGACAAATTAACAGTTTAGTTCCACATTAATCAGCAGCCAGTGTAGGCTATACTAAACTTTTCTGTGTTTTAACCACTTTTTAATCGTTTTAATCGGATTTCTGGAAAGGTCTATGTTGGAATGATGACATTTTAACTTGGAATAACTTTGTACTGAGAAAAAAAAAAAAAGAGGCACACCATTAAACTCAATAGTTTGTGAAACTAACCAACTTTGTTGCTTTTTCCTCTGTAAGCACCTAATTATGCAAATGAGCTTCCTTTCCGCATACTAATCAGCAAACACTTCTTTGCACCGACAACAACAACAAGGGCCTTTTTCACACACTCGTACAAAAGGAACACACCCCTTCCGACCGAAAAGCGGGGAAAAGGCCACAGGCTGTTTCCCCCCTTTTCCCCGTCTTCTGTCCATCTTTTTCTCCCGCCGGAGGGAGGGAGGGAGGACCTCGCACATATTTGTGCGATGGGAGCGAGCGAAAACACACCCCGGACTCGCCATGGTTTCTCTGAGGCATGCACATGTACAACGAGGGGGGGGGGGGGTGTCAGGTTCGAAGGTCTAAATGTCCAGGGGATATAAGGGAAATTGATTGTGCAAGCGCGCCCTTAAACATCTGCGCCGGATCACAGCCAGAGGGCTTGTGCACTCGCACACTCGCCAGTGCACTGAGACTCCACTTAATGCCGGAGAAAGTCAAGAAAAGCCGCGGATGGATGTCATGGATGGAGTACACTTGGAAATAGCAGGTGAAGTGCACTGAGGTGAGTATTCCAGGAGTGGTTGCAACTCACCAATAAAGTCTGGAAGTAAGTACACTGCAGGGAAGTGCACTGAAAGGAGAGTGTAGCCAAACGTTGGCCTTAAAAAAAGAGCACTTAAGTACATTAGAGCAGGTTGCAGTTATGGCTGCACTCAGAAGGCCACATTAATTGATGTGGCAGACCACCTTAATTGATGTGGCAGACCACCTTAAATGAAGTGGAAGATCATATTAAAGAATGTGGAGGGCCACTTATATGACGTGGCAGGCCACATGAAATAACTGGCCGGTCCATATTGAATGACGTGCCAGGCCACATAAATAAAGTGGCAGGCCACATTTAATAATGTGAAAGACCACACTAAATGAAGTGGAAGATCATATTAAAGAATGTGGAGGGCCACATGAAATAACAGGCTGGTCCATATTGAATGACGTACCAGGCCACGTAAAATAAAGTGACAGGCCACATTTAACAATGTGAAAGACCACACGAAATGATGTGGAAGATCATATTAAAGAATGTGGCGGGCCACTTATATGACGTGGCAGGCCACTTGAAATAACAGGACGGTCCATATTGAATGACGTACCGGGCCACGTAAAATAAAGTAGCAGGCCACCGTGAATGATGTGGCAGGCCAATTTTATAATGTGAAAGACCACACTAAATGAAGTGGAAGATCACATTAAAGAACGTGGAGGGCCGTGACGTGGCAGGTCACTTGAAATAACAGGACGGTTCATATTGAATGACGTACCAGGCCACATGAAATAATGTGACAGGCCACATTGAATGAGGTGGCAGGGCATGGTAAATAATGTGGCGGACCATTTTGAATGGAATGGCAGGCCACATTAAATAGAGTGTTGGTCCACATTGAATGAAGTGGAAGGCCACTTTAAATAGCGTGGTAGTCTACATTGAATGAAGTGGCAGACAACTTGAAATAGTGTGGTATTCCACATTGAATGAAGTGGCAGGCCGAGGTAAATAATGTCGAAGACCACATTGAATGATGTGGCAGACCACCTAGCGGGTCATTTTGAATGATGTGGCAGGACACACTAAATGATGTGGCAGGTAACAATCAATGTGGCAGGCCACTTCAAATGATGTGGCAGGGCATGGTAATTAATGTGGCGGACCATTTTGAATGGCGTGGCAGGCCATGGTAAATAGTGTGTTGGTCCACATTGAATGAATTGGCAGGCCACATTAAATAGTGTGTAGTCCACATTGAATGAAGTGGCAGGCCGGATAAATAATGTGGAAGACCACATTGAATGATGTACAAGGACACGTAAAATAAAGTGGCAGGCCACATTTAATAATGTGACAGACCACACTAAATGATGTGGGAGGTAACAATCAATGTGGCAGGCCACGTTTGATAATGTGACAGGCCACTTCGAATGATGTGACAGGCCACCTCTAATGATGTGGCAGGGCATGGTAAATGATTTGGCGGGCCATTTTGAATGGAGTGGCAGGCCACATTAAATAGTGTGGTGGTCCACATTGAATGAAGTGGCAGGCCACATTAAAAGGCATAGTAGTCCGCATTGAATGACGTGGCAGGCCACATGAAATAGAGTAGTAGTCCACATTGAATGAAGTGGCAGGCCGAGGTAAATAATGTCGAAGACCACATTGAATGATGTGGCAGGCCACCTAGCGGGTCACTTTGAATGATGTGGCAGGTAACAATCAAAGTGGCAGGCCACGTTTGATAATGTGACAGGCCACATCGAATGATGTGGCAGGGCATGGTAAATAACGTGGCAAACCATTTTGAATGGAGCGGCAGGCCACATTAAATAGTATGGTGGTCCACATTGAATGAAGTGGCACTCCGGGCTAAATAATGTAGAAGACCACATTGAATGATGTACCAGGACATGTAAAATAAAGTGGCAGGCCACTTCGAATGATGTGACAGGCCACATCTAATGATGTGGCAGGGCATGGTAAATAATTTGGCGGACCATTTTGAATGGAGTGGCAGGTCACATTAAATAGTGTGGTGGTCCACATTGAATGAAGTGGCAGGCCACTTTAAATGGCATGGTAGTCCGCATTGAATGACGTGGCAGGCCACATGAAATAGAGTGGTAGTCCACATTGAATGAAGTGGCAGGCCGAGGTAAATAATGTCGAAGACCACATTGAATGATGTGGCAGGCCACATAGCGGGTCACTTTGAATGATGTGGCACGACACACTAAATGATGTGGCAGGTAACAATCAATGTGGCAAGCCACATTTGATAATGTGACAGGCCACGTCGAATGATGTGGCAGAGCATGGTAAATAATGTGGCGGACAGATTTTGAATGGAGTGGCAGGCCACCTAAAATAGTGTGGTGGTCCACATTGAATGAAGTGGCAGGCCGGAGTAAATAATGTGGAAGACCACATTGAATGATGTACAAGGACACGTAAAATAAAGTGGCAGGCCACATTTAACAATGTGACAGACCACACTAAATGATGTGGCAGGTAACAATCAATGTGGCAGGCCACATTTGATAATGTGACAGGCCACATCTAATGATGTGACAGGCCACATTTAATGATGCGGCAGGGCGTGGTGAATAATGTGGCGGACCATTTTGAATGGCGTGGCAGGCAACATTAAATACTGTGGTGGTCCACATTGAATGAATTGGCAGGCCACATTAAATAGTGTGGTGGTCCACATTGAATGAAGTGGCAGGCCACATGAAATAGTGTGGTAGTCCACATTGAATGATGTGGCAGGCCGGGTAAATAATGTGGAAGACCACATTGAATGATGTGGCAGGCCACATCGCGGGTCACTTTGAATGATGTGGCAGGACACTCTAAATGATGTGGCAGGTAACAATCAATGTGGCAGGCCACATTTGATAATGTGACAGGCCACATCTAATGATGTGGCAGGGCATGGTAAATAATGTGGCGGACCATTTTGAATGGAGTGGCAGGCCACCTAAAATAGTATGGTGATCCACATTGAATGAAGTGGCAGGCCGGAGTAAATAATGTGGAAGACCACATTGAATGATGTACAAGGACACGTAAAATAATGTGGCAGGCCACATTTAATAATGTGACAGACCACACTAAATGATGTGGCAGGTAACAATCAATGTGGCAGGCCACATTTGATAATGTGACAGGCCACATCGAATGATGTGGCAGAGCATGGTAAATAATGTGGCGGACCATTTTGAATGGAGTGGCAGGCCACATTAAATAGTGTGGTGGTCCACATTGAATGAAGTGGCAGGCCACAGTAAATAATGTGGAAGACCACATTGAATGATGTGGCAGGCCACCTAGCGGGTCACTTTGAATGACGTGGCAGGACACACTAAATAATGTTACAGACCACATTAAATGATATGGCAGGCCAAATTAAACAATGCGGTAGGCCATTTTGAATGATTTGGCAGGCCAAATTAAATAGTGTGGTGGGCCATTTTAAATAACGTGGAAGACCACATTGAATGATGTGGCAGGCCACGTTTAATAATGTGGCGAATCACTTTGAATGATGTAGCAGGCCACCTCAAATAATGTGGAAGACCACATTGAATGATGTTGCAGGCTACTTAAATAACGTGGCGGGTCATTTTGAATGATGTGGCAGGCCACAATAAATAATATGGAAGACCACATTGAATGATGTGGCAGGCTACTTAAATAATGTGGCGGGTCATTTTGAATGATGTGGCAGGCCACAATAAATAATATGGAAGACCACATTGAATGATGTGGCAGGCTACTTAAATAATGTGGCGGGTCATTTTGAATGATGTGGCAGGCCACAATAAATAATATGGAAGACCACATTGAATGATGTGGCAGGCTACTTAAATAATGTAGCGGGTCATTTTGAATGATGTGGCAGGCCACAATAAATAATATGGAAGACCACATTGAATGATGTGGCAGGCTACTTAAATAATGTGGCGGGTCATTTTGAATGATGTGGCAGGCCACAATAAATAATATGGAAGACCACATTGAATGATGTTGCAGGCTACTTAAATAATGTATGTGACCAGGCCACATGAAATAATGTGACGGGTCACTTTGAACGACGTGGCTTGCCACATTATGTAATTTGGCAAGCCATGTTGAATGACGTGTCAGGCCACCTTAATAAGGTGGAGAGCCACATTTAATGACATGGAGGGCCAGATTTGGCCCCCGGGCTTTGGGTTTGACACATGAGTAACACGACTCTAAGTAAAAATAAAAAGTATTCAATCCAAATGATTTCTTGAGTAATTTAAGAAAGTTCAGTGAAAAAATGACTAAAGTACTGAGTAACTATTGAGTAACTTTTCATTTATTTGGTAGTGTTTTAGTACTTTTATGACCACAAGCACAATGTCATTAATGGCTTTATTTTAACATCAAACTTGTGATACATGAAACATGTTTATTATTGTAATTTAGTCCTTAAATAAAATAGACAACTTGTCTTTTAGTAGTAAGTAAACAAACAAAGACTCCTAATTAGTCGTATGCAGTAACATATTGTGTCATTTATACACCTATTATTTTGTACACTTTATGAGGGATTATTATTTCATACTTGTTCATTTACTGTTAATATCTGCTTACTTTCTGCTTTAATATGTTCTATCTACACTTCTGTTCAAATGTAATGACATTTGGTCATTTCCTAACCAATATTCTACAACACAAATACAACGTTGAATCTACATGCTTTTTGATGACATTTAATCAATGTTGGGTGGTGATGTTGATTTGAACGTTGAAATTTGGTCATTTCCCAACCAATATTCTACAACACAAATACAATGTTGAAACAACATGCTTTTTGACAACATTTAATCAATGTTGGGTTCTGACATTCATTTGACCGTTGATATGTGGTAATTTCCCAACCAAAATTCTACAACACAAATACAACCTTGAAACAACATGCTTGCCACTACTCAGTGGCCTAGTGGTTAGAGTGTCCGCCCTGAGATGTGTAGGTTGTGAGTTCAAACCCCGGCCGAGTCATACCAAAGACTATAAAAATGGGACCCATTACCTCCCTGCTTGGCACCCAGCATCAAGGGTTGGAATTGGGGGTTAAATCACCAAAAATGATTCCCGGGTGCGGCACCGCTGCTGCCCACTGCTCCCCTCACCTTCCAGGAGGTGATCAAGGGGATGGGTCAAATGCAGAGGACAAATTTCACCACACCTAGTGTGTGTGTGACAATCATTGGTACTTTAACTTTAACTTTTAACTTTTTGACGACGTTTAATCAAGGTTGGGTTCTGACATTCATTTGACTGTTAAAATGTGGTCATTTTCCCAACCAATATTCTACAACACAAATACAACTTTGAAAAAACATGCTTTTTTGACCAAATTCAATTTATTCAATGTTGGGTGGTGATGTTGATTTGACCATTGACATTTGGTCATTTACCCAACCAATATTCTACAACATAAAAACAAGGTTGAAACAACATGCTTTTTGACGACGTTTAATCAATGTTGGGTCCCGACATTATTCTGACCATTGAATTTTTGTAATTTTCCCAACCAATACTCCGCAACACAAATACAACGTTAAAACAACATGCTTTTTGACGTTTATTCAATGTCAGGTTGTGACGTTGATTTGACCATTGAATTTTGGTCATTATCCCAACCAAAATTCTACAACACAAATACAACGTTGAAACAACATGCTTTTTGACAACGTTTAATGAATATTGGGTCCTGACATTATTCTGACCATTGGATTTTCGTAATATCACAACCAATGTTTTACAACACAAATACAACGTTGAAACAACATGCTTTTTGACGACGTTTAATCAATGATGGGTTCTGACATTCAAGTGACCATTGAAATTTGGTCAATTTCCCAACCAATATTCCACAACACAAATACAACCTTGAAACAACATGCTTTTTGACAACGTTTAATCAATGTTGGGTTCTGACATTCATTTGACTGTTCAAATTTGGTCATTTCCCAACCAATATCCTACAACACAAATACAATGATGAAACAACATGCTTTTTGACCAAATTCAATTTATTCAATGTTGGGTGGTGATGTTGATTTGACCATTGACATTTGGTCATTTACCCAACCAATATTCTACAACATAAAAACAAGGTTGAAACAACATGCTTTTTGACGACATTTAATCAATGTTGGGTTCTGACATTCAAGTGACCATTGAAATTTGGTCATTTTCCCAACCAATATTCTACAACACAAATACAACGTTGAAACAACATGCTTTTTGACGTTTATTCAATGTCAGGTTGTGACGTTGATTCGACCATTGACATTTGGTCATTATCCCAACCAAAATTCTACAACACAAATACAACGTTGAAACAGCATGCTTTTTGACAACGTTTAATCAATGTTGGGTCCTGACAATAATCTGACCATTGAATCTTTGTAATTTCCCAACCAATGTTTTACAACACAAATACAACGTTGAAACAACATGCTTTTTGACAATGTTGGGTTCTGATGTTGAGTTGACCATTGAATTTTGGACATTTCCCAACCAATATTCTACAACACAAATACAACGTTGAAACAACATGCTTTTTGACCAAATTCAATTTATTCAATGTTGGGTGGTGATGTTGATTTGACCATTGACATTTGGTCATTTACCCAACCAATATTCTACAACATAAAACCAAGGTTGAAACAACATGCTTTTTGATGACGTTTAATCAATGTCAGGTTGAGACGTTGATTTGACCATTGAAATTTGGTCATTTTCCCAACCAATATTCTACAACACAAACACAACGTTGAAACAACATGCTTTTTGACAATGTTTAATCAATGTTGGGTTCTGACTTTCATATAATCGTTAAAATTTGGTCATTTTCCAACCAATATTCTACAACACAAATACAACGTTGAAACAACATGCTTTTTAACAACGTTTATTCAATGTCAGGCTGTGATGTTGAGTTGATCATTGAAATGTGGTCATTATCCCAACCAATATTTTACAACACAAACACAACGTTGAAACAACATGCATTTTGACGACGTTTAATCAATGTTGGGTTCTGACATTCAATTGACCGTTAATATTTGTAATTTCCCAACCAATAATCTACAACACAAATACAACGTTGAAACAACATGCTTTTTGACGACATTTAATCAATGTTGGGTTCTGACGTTGATTTGACCGTTGAAATTTGGTCATTTCCAGAGGTGGGTAGAGTAGCCAGAAATTGTACTCAAGTAAGAGTACTGTTACTTTAGAGATTTATTACTCAAGTAAAAGTAAGGAGTAGTCACCCAAATATTTACTTGAGTAAAAGTAAAAAGTATGTTGTGAAAAAACTACTCAAGTACTGAGTAACTGATGAGTAACATACACACACATATCATATATATATATATATATATATATATATATATATATATATATATATATATATATATATATATATATATATACTGTATATATATATATATATACATAGATACATATACATTGATATATACAGTATATCATTTATATGTATTTATTTTGCTGTTTTTGTTTACGTACATGTTAAAGGTGTTTTAATGAATATACATGCATGTTTAACACATATAGATTCCTTTCTTTCATGAAGACTAGAATATAAGTTGGTGTATTACCTGATTCTGATGACTTGCGTTGATTGTAATCAGACAGTAGTGATGATAACGTCCACGTTTTCAAATGGAGGAGAAAAAAAGTTCCTCCTTTCTGTCTAATACCACATGAAAGTTTCCAGCTTCCATATTCGTTTTGATATACTTTACAAGAAATATATTGGCGTCAAACTCCGTAGCTTGCTAGCTTGTTTGCGCTGGCTTTCGGATACTCTTGTTTTGAAAGCGCAGGCGCGATGGAGCGGCACTTTTATTGTGAAGACAGGAACGTCCTCATGTGCGGTCAGTCTTTAGGCTTTTGACAGGATGTACGGTTGAAATAAAAAAGTATCTTTTTTCCTTCACACTTTTGATTGATTGATTGGAACTTTTATTATTAGATTGCACAGTACAGTACATATTCCGTACAATTGACCACTAAATGGTAACACCCCAATAAGTTTTTCAACTTGTTTAAGTCAGGTCATGTGACCACCTGGCTCTGTTTGATTGGTCCAACGTCACCAGTGACTGCATCTGATTGGTGGAACGAAGTGAAACGTCACCAGTAAGGCAGGCATTTTGAAGGTCTGTCTGACAGACCAAAACAAACAAAGCGTGCATTAACAGATCGATAAAAATTAGTAGCGAGTAGCGAGCTGAATGTAGATAAAAGTAGCGGAGTAAAAGTAGCGTTCCTTCTCTATAAATATACTTAAGTAAAAGTAAAAGTATGTTGCATTAAAACTACTCTTAGAAGTACAATTTATCCCAAAAGTTACTCAAGTAGATGTAACGGAGTAAATGTAGCGCGTTACTACCCACCTCTGGTCATTTCCCAACCAATATTCCACAACTCAAACACAACGTTGAAACAACATGCTTTTTGACAACGTTTACTCAATGTTTGGTCCTGACATTAATTTGACCATTGAATTTTGGTCATTTCCCAACCAATATTCCACAACATATGAAACAACCTGCTTTTTGACTACATTTAATCAATATTGAGACAACGTTGGTGTTCAACGTTGTCTCAATATTGTAATAATAATTTACAAACACAACTATTTTGCATTGTCGTTTCAACGTCACTTTTAAAGAACATGTACGTATAAAGGACGTTGTCTCAATGTATCGTGCCTACTGGGGTACAGCACTGTTTTTAATTTAATTTAATTTTTAATTTGGTACTGACGGCCACAGCCTTGCTCCCAAGAGTCCGGACACCAACTTGTGCACGTTCCGCACGTTTGAACAAAGTTTCCCTTTAAAATCCCAGAGTGAAACAACAAGTCTCCTCCGCGCTGAATGCAGCCATGGGTGGCTCATTCGGCCTCCGCCTGCCCTTCCTGCTTTCATTGTGGACTTTCTGTTGGGGCGGGGGGCTATCGGAGGGTGTGTGTGTGTGTGTGTGTGTGATATTGAACTTCAGGCTTGGAGTTGAGCCTGCTTCTCCCCACCCATCACGGAGAGAGAAAAAAGGACATTATGTGAACGCCGCTGACAGTCCTCTGGACAGGAAGGAGCGGCCACGGCCGTAAAGGGAGAGCATTAAAAAATAAATAAAAAAAGAGTGGGTGTGTTTTTTGTGCCGTCTTTTTTTCCCTGTTTTCAATCAACTTTTCACGCTCTTTTAATGTATTCCAACAGCGGGCCCACAAATAAAGGGCCCGGCTGATTTACACGGGGCATGTATGCGCGGCATTCCGCACGTAATGAACCGCTCCACATTTCCTCCTCTCGGTCAATATTTGACGGGCGGAAAAAGGATTTGAACCCCAAAGTTGTATTTCAAACCTCTCTCGCCCACTTCCCATGTAAATAGGGCCAAGTCCCCAGCCCCGACCCAAAAAAAAAAAAAAAAAAAACCCTCCACACACACACACACACACACCTCTCTCCGAGGCGGTTTAAAGGCCCGACACTGTCTCCTCGTTGCCGTGGCAACCGGCATACACTGGGGTCCTGTCGTGGCCTCTCTTGTCTTTTGTGTGTGGGAGCTCAGAGAGACAGAAAGAGAAGAAAGAGGAGGAGAGGGCGAGAGAGAGAGAGAGAGAGAGAGAGGATGAAAAGTTGGAAATAAAAGATGACATCATGCACGGCTATTTTACCCCCGGCCACCGAAAAATTTGCCGACGATTAGCCCGGCGCGGGTGCAAAATAGGTGCATTCTGGGAGCGTGGAAGAGAGAGAGAGAGAGAGAGTGGGGGGCGAGAGAGGCCCTGGCCTGAATGGGGCATTGTGGGAAGACAGTGGGCACACTGGCCAGCGACACACACAACACTAACTCACGGATGATGCCAGAGAATCTGAAAACACCCCACAGTGGGCGACAATGGCAAACTTCATCACTCCACTTGGCCACTTGTGAATACACACACACACACTGGGACACACACACACACTGGGACACACACAATGGCAGAATCCAACTAAGATGCTCTGTTATGTGAGAAATTCTGCACACTGAATTCCTTCAGTAGCATTCTAAAAGGTGCACATCATGGGAAAGGTGCGCACTCTACCGGCACATAACACTACTTCTTTACCAGCACATAACACTACTTCTCTCCCGGCACATAACACTACTTCTCTCCCAGCACATAACACTACTTCTCTACCACATACTTGCCAACCTTGAGACCTCCGATTTCGGGAGGTGGGGGCGTGGTCGGGGATGGGGCGGGGGGCGTGGTTAAGATATATATATAAGAAATACTTGACTTTCAGTGAATTCTAGCTATATATATATATATATATATATATATATATATATATATATACATTTTTTTTTTTTTTTATTACATATATATATATACATATATATATATATATCCATCCATCTCCATCCATCTTCTTCCGCTTATCCGAGGTCGGGTCGCGGGGGCAGCAGCCTAAGCAGGGAAGCCCAGACTTCCCTCTCCCCAGCCACTTCGTCCAGCTCTTCCTGTGGGACCCCGAGGCGTTCCCAGGCCAGCCGGGAGACATAGTCTTCCCAACGTGTCCTGGGTCTTCCCCGCGGCCTCCTACCGGTCGGACGTGCCCTAAACACCTCCCTAGGGAGGCGTTCGGGTGGCATCCTGACCAGATGCCCGAACCACCTCATCTGGCTCCTCTCGATGTGGAGGAGCAGCGGCTTTACTTTGAGCTCCCCCCGGATGGCAGAGCTTCTCACCCTATCTCTAAGGGAGAGCCCCGCCACCCGGCGGAGGAAACTCATTTCGGCCGCTTGTACCCGTGATCTTGTCCTTTCGGTCATAACCCAAAGCTCATGACCATAGGTGAGGATGGGAACGTAGATCGACCGGTAAATTGAGAGCGTTGCCTTCCGGCTCAGCTCCTTCTTCACCACAACGGATCGATACAGCGTCCGCATTACTGAAGACGCCGCACCGATCTGCCTGTCGATCTCACCATCCACTCTTCCCTCACTCGTGAACAAGACTCCGAGGTACTTGAACTCCTCCACTTGGGGCAAGATCTCCTCCCCAACCCGGAGATGGCACTCCACCCTTTTCCGGGCGAGAACCATGGACTCGGACTTGGAGGTGCTGATTCTCATCCCAGTCGCTTCACACTCAGCTGCGAACCGATCCAGTGAGAGCTGAAGATCCTGGCCAGATGAAGCCATCAGGACCACATCATCTGCAAAAAGCAGAGACCTAATCCTGCATCCACCAAACCAGATCCCCTCAACGCCTTGACTGCGCCTAGAAATTCTGTCCATAAAAGTTATGAACAGAATCGGTGACAAAGGGCAGCCTTGGCGGAGTCCAACCCTCACTGGAAACGTGTCCGACTTACTACCGGCAATGCGGACCAAGCTCTGGCACTGATCATACAGGGAGCGGACTGCCACAATCAGACAGTCCGATACCCCGTACTCTCTGAGCACTCCCCACAGGACTTCCCGAGGGACACGGTCGAATGCCTTCTCCAAGTCCACAAAACACATGTAGACTGGTTGGGCAAACTCCCATGCACCCTCAAGGACCCTGCCGAGAGTATAGAGCTGGTCCACAGTTCCACGACCAGGACGAAAACCACACTGTTCCTCCTGAATCTGAGGTTCGACTATCCGGCGTAGCCTCCTCTCCAGTACACCTGAATAGACCTTACCGGGAAGGCTGAGGAGTGTGATCCCACGATAGTTAGAACACACCCTCCGGTTCCCCTTCTTATATATATATATATATATATATATATATATATATATATATATATATATATATATATATATATATATATATATATATATATAAATAAATAAAATAAATACTTGAATTTCAGTGTTCATTTATTTACACATATACACACACATAACACTCATCTACTCATTGTTGAGTTAAGGGTTGAATTGTCCATCCTTGTTCTATTCTCTGTCACTATTTCAGAACACACACATTATACAAATATACATTATAAAATCAATAAGAAAACGGGAGCTCTAATTTGGGAGTCTGAATTAGGATCAGAAGTTCCTATATAAACATTGCGCACTCACGTAGCCTTTTTGTATTGATTACTGCAGCTGTGCACTGGATTCATTCACAAATACAAACTACAACTCACAAACACTTTAGAGTTAGGCTCCACCATCAGAATGTGTACTTAAACTTATAAAGATCACATGGATATTATTCAGTGAGTTGATTCACCAAAACTAACCTGTTATACAGGAGGAAAAAGCACACAGGACGTTTCAATTGTTCACAGACTGGTCGCGCTCATCAGAATGACAAGACACTTATGCAGGTGATAGCATTCAATTGGGAAGAAACGCCCTACTGCCCCCTACTGACCAATGTGAATACTGATAAATGTGTAATGACAGCTCCAAAAACGAATTAAAACCACAAAATAAAATAAATAAATCAACACAAAAATGTAACACATTATGGGTGGGTCACATATACACGTACAGTAGATGGCAGTATTGTCCTGTTTAAAAGTGTCACAACATTGCTGTTTACGGCAGACGAACTGCTTTACGGTAGACGGAAACTTGACTGCTGTTGTTGTGTGTTGTACCGCGCTGGGAGGACGTTAACGAAACTGCCTAACAATAAACCCACATAAGAAGCCAAGAACTCCCCCTCCATCATTAGCTGTTTATATTGTGGGAAAGCGGACGTGTGAACAGGCTGTCAACACGTCACTCAGGTCCGCATGGAGCTGGAGGGGGCGTGGCCTCCAGCTCCGCCTGAATTTCGGGAGATTTTCGGGAGAAAATTTGTCCCGGGAGATTTTCGGGAGAGGCGCTGAATTTCGGGAGTCTCCCGGAAAATCCGGGAGGGTTGGCAAGTATGCTCTACCAGCACATAACACTACTTCTCTCCCGGCACATAACACTACTTCTCTACCAGCACATAACACTACTTCTCTACCAGCACATAACACTACTTCTCTACCGGCACATAACACTACTTCTCTACCAGCACATAACACTACTTCTCTACCAGCACATAACACTACTTCTCTCCCGGCACATAACACTACTTCTCTACCGGCACATAACACTACTTCTCTACCAGCACATAACACTACTTCTCTACCAGCACATAACACTACTTCTCTACCGGCACATAACACTACTTCTCTACCAGCACATAACACTACTTCTTTACCAGCACATAACACTACTTCTCTCCCAGCACATAACACTACTTCTCTCCCGGCACATAACACTACTTCTCTTGATCAATGTCCGAAAAAAAGGTTGATTAAAAAGTGATATTGTGAGCATCCGGCTGAGTTAAATGCATGGAGTTGGACTGGCTGGCTTGGTGCAGAAGAAGCCTCACCCCCAACATGTGTGACCTCTTCTTCTGGTGCGCCTTTCTCCTCGACTCTCTGCTGCCCCCCAACGTGCAGACTATGAAGCACATGTTTGTGCTCACTTACAGGTAAGGTTGACTGTTTGGGGGAAATAAAGTCATATTTTCGAGGATTTGTTTCTGATTAGTAATAAAAATGGTAAAATATCAATATTAGTAGTTTTTTTTATTTTGTATAGTGGCCTTTTTTAAACACATATTCTATTTTTGGTGATGTCAGTGGGAATTAATTATTTGGAATTTAATTTTGCAATACAAAAAATATTGCAAAGCCAAGCATTCTGTTTTTTCAGTGTTGAGATCTTTTCGATTTTCTGTCTCATAATTACGACTTTTTGTCTCATCATTGTGACTTTTTATCTCATTATAAAGACCTTTTTATCTCATAATTTCGATTTTTTTTTTAGTCTCAAAATTTCTATTTTCTGTCTCATAATTTCGATTTTTATCTCATAATTATGACATTTTTATCTCATTAAAATTTCGACCTTCTCACCTCGAAATTTCGATTTTTTATCTCATAATTTCGACTTTTTATCTCATAACCATGGCTTTTTATCTCATAATTTCGACTCTTTATCTCATAATCACGACTTTGTATGTCATAATTACGACTTTTTATCTCATAATAATGACTTTCTTATTTATTAATTTTGACTTTTTATCTAATATTCATGACTTATTATCTCATAACAATTTTGGCCTTTTTATCTCATAATTTCGCTTTTTTTAGTCTCAAAATTTCTATTTTCTATCTCATAATTTCGATTTTTATCTCATAATTATGACTTTTTTTTAATCTCATTAAAATGTCGACTTTTGTATCTCGTAATTTCGATTTTTTATCTCATAATTTCGACTTTTTATCTCATAACCATGGCTTTTTATCTCATTATTTCGACTCTTTATCTCAAACTCACGACTTTGTATGTCATAATTACGACTTTTATTTCATAATAATGACTTTCTTATTTATTAATTTTGACTTTTTATCTAATATTAATGACTTATTATCTCATAACAATTATGGCCTTTTTATCTCATAATTTCGCTTTTTTTAGTCTCAAAATTTCTATTTTCTATCTCATAATTTCGATTTTCATCTCATAATTGTGACTTTTTTATCTCATTAAAATTTCGACTTTCTTATCTCGTAATTTTGATTTTTCATCTCATAATTTCGACTTTTTATCTCATAACCATGGCTTTATATCTCATTATTTCGACTCTTTATCTCATAATCACGACTTTGTAGCTCATAATTACGACTTTTATTTCATAATAATGACTTTCTTATTTATTAATTTTGACTTTTTATCTAATATTCATGACTTATTATCTCATAACAATTATGGCCTTTTTATCTCATAATTTCGCTTTTTTTAGTCCCAAAATTTCTATTTTCTATCTAATAATTTCAATTTTTATCTCATAATTGTGACTTTTTTATCTCATTAAAATTTCGACTTTCTTATCTCGAAATTTTGATTTTTCACCTCATAATTTCGACTTTTTATCTCATAATTTCGACTTTTCATCTCAGAACCATGGATTCTTATCTCATTATTTCGACTCTTTATCTCATAATAATGACTTTCTTATTTATTAATTTTGACTTTTTATCTAATATTCATGACTTACTTTCCAGAGGTGGGACCAAGTCATTGTTTTGCAAGTCACAAGTAAGTCTCAAGTCTTTGCCCTCAAGTCCGAGTCAAGTCCCGAGTCAAGACAGGCAAGCCCCGAGTCAAGTCCAAAGTCAAGACTGGAAAGTCTCAAGTCAAGTCCTAAGTCCTGCATTTTGAGTTTCGAGTCCTTTCAAGTCCTTTTAACCACAGACTAATATATTAACACAGATTGTGTATGCTTTTCAAACGCTGTATTTATTTATTAAAACAAGTGCATTTTAAATTGCAGGAAAGAAAATTGTGCTGACATTGCACTTTATAATAGCACTATTAACCAGTCATTTTAAACATTAACTCATTCCTTTACAGAACAAACACATTGAAAAATAAAGTGCAAATGTACTTATTTGTACAAAAGTGTTAACATTGAAAAAACATGACATATACGTGAACATAACAAAAAAGTTGTACTTTTTATATGTCAGGGCCCTATGCTGCATTGCATTTGCAAAAGACCAAATTAGCCAAGAGTCTGTCAGTCATTTGTGCACGATGGGGGCGTAGTATGATGCCACCATGGCTGAAAACTCGCTCCACTGGAGCACTGGAGGCAGGCACTGCCAAGACTCTCATGGCCACTCGGAACAGTGAAGGAAGAGTCTTCATGTTCAATGCCCAGAACAAATTTGATTGGATGAATGCTGTGCGATGAAAACAAAGTAGATCTAATTTGATTGGCTGTTGTACTGAGACCACACCAGCTGACACACGCAACGCTGATAGACAAGTACACGATGAAAAATACGGAGCGCTCCCGAATAACTTTTTCATCTTTGGATTTTGGGGAAAGTAGCAAGTCATGTCAAGTCATGTCAATTCAAAAGGCTCAAGTCCAAGTGAAGTCACAAGTCATTGATGTTAAAGTCTAAGTCGAGTTGCAAGTCTTTTTACATTTTGTCAAGTCGAGTCTAAAGTCATCAAATTCATGACTCGAGTCTGACTCGAGTCCAAGTCATGTGACTCGAGTCCACACCTCTGTTACTTTCTCATAACAATTTTGGCCTTTTTATCTCATAATTTCGCTTTTTTTAGTCTCAAAATTTCTATTTTCTGTCTCATAATTTCAAATGTTATCTCATAATTGTGACTTTTTCATCTCGATAAAATTTAAATGTAACTGTTTTTGTACATTTTGCTCTTCGACGCTGAAAAAAAAGAACGCTTTGTTTTTCAATTTGATTTTTTTTGTATTTCAAAATAAAATGTAGATAAACCAATCGTCTTTTGTTTTTCATTTCTCATTCATGAAAATAATGTTCAATGATAAAACAACACACTAACCTATCTTGGAACTCAGGTACTAAATCCACTGGTGGGTTGATCATGCAGAAGGTTTGTTTGTGGGGGTAAATTCACAAAAATAAATAAAGGCTAGTTTAAAAAAATAATAATAAAATTTTGTATTTTGTTTTACTTTGTTTATGTTAGTGTTGTTTTAATATTGTGTTTAATGTTTAAGGATAATAATTCGTTTGTATTTACTTTGAATTGAAAATGTATGGTTATTTGTATTTACTTATTGAAATATAGTTTGAATTAAAAAAATAAATAAATTAAAATGTTGAAAATTGCACCCCTTAGTGGTGGATGTGTACAAAACGGAAGTAAAATATTATGTGAGGTTGTACACACATTTGTAATGTACAGTCATTAAAAAAAAAAATCACACCAGTCACTTTACAATTTAAAAAAGTGTGTTAAGACACATTCATCACGTTATTTGTGTGATAAATAGGTTTCGGTATCGAGCCGTACTCCGTCCTTGGCAGTCGTAAAATACTAAAATGCTAAAATGTATCATTTCGACTTTTATCTTTTTATCTCATAATTATGACTCAACATTTAATTGTTGTTTTGTTTTTTTAGTTGTTTAAATATATATATATATATATATATATATATATATATATATATATATATATATATATATATATATATATATATATATTTACATATATATATACTTTTATATATATATATATATATATGTCTTAATAAGGTTATCCAAAAAATAGTGCTCGATACCGTAGTAGAGCGCAATATATGTATGTGTGGGGAAAAAAAAGAGATGAAATAGTCTTGTGATTTTTTTCCCCACACATACATATATATATATATATATATATATATATATATATATATATATATATATACTTTTATATGTAAGCGCAAGCTACAACATTCCGACAGTTCGCAGTCTTGTCTTTAAATGGAAACTTCCGGTTCTGGTGTGGGGATATGAGAAAAACGTGTCTTTCATCTCTTTTTTCCCCTTTCTGATCACTGATCATTTTAAAAATCAAATTTGCTTCCAATTTTGTTGAAAAAACAAATTTCAAGCTTAAATTTACGTTTGAAGCAGGCATTTTACTTACATTTTGGACAACACCGTGGTCGTTTTTTTTTTTACATTTTTTTTTTAATTAATTAATTAATTTATTTTTTATTTAAAAAAACAAACAAAAAATCAATACAATGTTTTTTACGGCACAAACAACGACATCCGGGGTATTTTAATGTTTTTTTTTGTTTTTTTTTCAAAAGCTTTATTTATAACATTCAACATTTAGTACATACAATAAAAAATATAAATACAAAGCAGCGCCAGGGGGTTTGTAAACTCAATAAAGCAACTAAAGAAGAATGCAATATATATATATATATATATATATATATATATAAAATCTCCTGATGATTGAGGGTACCCCCCCTCATGAAATAGGCCTGTAGAGATGAAATAGTCTTGTGATTTTTTTCCCACACATACATATATATATATATATATATATATATATATATATATATATATATATATATATATATATATATATATATATATATATATATATATATATATATATATATATGTAACAAAATGTAAATTCCGTAAATAATTCAAATTTGGAGCACAGCATCATCGTTTTCACAGCTTTTTAGTTGTTAGAGGTAGAGAGTGTTTTAATGTAGAGTTATAATTATTTTTTAAAGGCACAAAAAACAGGTCCGGTATTGAGAAACTTTTATATTTATGACTATAAAACTTAGCCAGTAGTATAATGATGTTGCAAAGGTAAAATTCCTTTTCAAATTTTTTTTTCATATAGTGTAAATCCAAATATCCACTGTGGTCGTTTTTTTTTTTTTTTTTTTTTTACCTCTCCCCGCGTCTTGACATTGACGTTCTGGTTACGTCACGTCATTACGACAGCAGGAACAGCATTGCTTTACGGCAGAGCGTGCTTGCTGGAGGTCAGGGGCATGACACAACATCTACCTCCGTAAACTAGCGAGAGATGCAGGTTTTATTGATAAATTACACTTTAGGTTAAAAACAAACAATCCAGGTCAAACATAACAAGTTTTGGTTCACTTGGCGGCTTTGTGTGTGAGTGTCTCGGCTCCGATCCTAAGCGTTGCATCATAGCATCTTAGCTCGGGACGGACGAGCTCTGTTGGGGCCTTTCTTTTCCCGCTCAGACATGGACAACAACTCGCAAGGCTCCGGGGGACTTAAAGGTGGTCTTGGTGGTCTCTTCGGAGGTGGAGCACCGGAATATTCCAACACGGAGCTCGCCGGCGTTCCTTGTAAGTGCCGCTGTTCGATATCAGCACAGCTAGCTTGAATGCTAGTTGTCGTGCTAGCCATAGACATCTTATAAGTAGCGCTACTGGCGCTGACGAGACGCGGGGCCGCCATCTTGGAGTGGTGATCCGCTCCACTCAGTGCAATTCATTTGTCAGGAGCAATGAACTATCAGCGCATTTAGGTCATCTTACCTCACTGAATACTAGAGATGTCCGATAATATCGGACTTCCGATATTATCGGCCGATAAATGCTTTAAAAATGTAATATCGGAAATGATCGGTATCTGTTCCAAAAAGTAAAATGTATCACTTTAATAAAACGCCGCTGTGTACACGGACATAGGGTGAAGTACAGGGCGCCAATAAACCTTAAAGGCCCTGCCTTTGCGTGCCGGTCCATTCTTCGGTATTACATTCTTCCCTTAAATCAATCAATCAATCAATCAATGTTTATTTATATAGCCCTAAATCACAAGTGTCTCAAAGGGCTGCACAAGCCACAACGACATCCTCGGTACAGCCCACATAAGGGCAAGGAAAAACTCACCCCAGTGGGACGTCGATGTGAATGACTATGAGAAACCTTGGAGAGGACCGCATATGTGGGTAACCCCCCCCCTCTAGGGAGACCGAATGCAATGGATGTCGAGTGGGTCTAACATAATATTGTGAGAGTCCAGTCCATAGTGGATCCAGCATAACAGTAAGAGTCCAGTCCACAGTGGGGTCAGCAGGAAACCATCCCGAGCGGAGACGGGTCAGCAGCGCAGAGATGTTCCCAACCGATATACAGGCGAGCGGTCCACCCCGGGTCCCGACCCCGGACAGCCAGCACCCCATCCATGGCCACCGGATCTGTGTGTCTCCCCTTCCGCAAGGGATAGGGGGAGCAGAGGAGAAAAGAAAAGAAACGGCAGATCAACTGGTCTAAAAAAAGGGGGGCTATTCAAAGGCTAGAGTATACAAATGAGTTTTGAGATGGGACTTAAATGTTTCTACTGAGGTAGCATCTCTAACTGTTACCAAATGATAATGTTTACAGTGATTGTTTTATATGTATTCTTTATGTATGTCGCTTTGGTTAAAAGCGTCTGCCAAATACTTAAACATAAACATATACAAACACCTGAAAGTATATCAGCTACGATTTCAGTACTATTGAAGATATTTGCTCCTTCTCAACTCTGTGGTAATATTCTTTTCACAAATTAGAACCCAGTAGTACGTTATTTTAAATCTTCTCAACAGTTTGCTCATTTGAGCAGGAAAACGCTGAACACCAGCCCGGCATCTTTGTTTTCTACCTGTCAACTGTCAGTTTAGGCTGCTCGCCGGCTCCTCATCACCACTTCAAGATGGCGGCCGAATTTCTCGCGTCACAGCAGTCAATGCTGCGTCTACTTATAATATGTCTATGGTGCTAGCTAGCATGTTTTTATTTATTTTTGTATTTTTAAAAAGGGTTAGGGTTAGGGTTAACCCTAACCCTTTATTTATAAATTGCAACATTTACAATTCTCAATTAATTGTAAATGTTGCAATTTATACAATACAAAGACAGTACAAAACAACGCCAGGGGGTTGTAAACTCAATAAAGTAACTAAAATAGAATGATATATATATATATATATATATTAGAGCTGCAACTAACGATTAATTTGATAATCGATTAATCTGTCGATTATTACTTCGATTAATCGATGAATAATCGGATAAAAGAGACAAACTACATTTCTATCCTTTCCAGTATTTTATTGAAAAAAAAACAGCATACTGGCACCATACTTATTTTGATTATTGTTTCTCAGCTGTTTGTACATGTTGCAGTTTATAAATAAAGGTTTATAAAAAAAATTTTTTAAATAAATAATTAAAATTACCTCTGCGCATGCGCATAGCATAGATCCAAAGAATCAATGACTAATTTAATCGCCAACTATTTTTATAATCGATTAGTTGTTGCAGCCCTAATATATATATATATATATATATGTATATATACTGTATATATATATATATATAAAACAAACTAATGTATATATATATATATATATATATAAAACAAAGTGCAAAGCCATAGGCCCACACAAGTTCAGTAAATAATTTAAATTTGGAACACCGCATCATCGTTTTCACAGCTTTTTGGTTGTTTAGAGGTAGAGAGTGTTTTAACGTAGAGTTCTAAAAAATGTTTTAAAGGCACAAAAAACAGGTCCGGTATTGAGAAACTTACATTTATGAATATAAAACTTAGCCAATAGTATAATGAAGTTGCAAAGGTAAAATTCCTTTTCTAATTTTTTTTCAACTAGCACTTTTTTATTGTAAATACTTGTTTTTGATGACGTCACAGTGACTGGAATGAGCCCCCTGTCCCCTTACCTCAACGTGGACCCTCGTTACCTGGTTCAGGTGAGCAAGACATATATTACAGACAGCTATCTGTGCTGTTGTATAAGATGTAAATGTGGCCTTAAATGTCTAATTCTGTGTTTTTTTCCCCCCCAGGACACAGATGAGTTCATTCTACCTACAGGCGCTAACAAAACCAGAGGAAGGTTTGAGCTGGCTTTCTTTACCATTGGAGGCTCCTGCATCACAGGTAAGAGCTTGCAAATGTCTCTGTAGTAGAGATGCGCGGATAGGCAATTATTTCATCCGCAACCGCATCACAAAAGTCGTCAACCATCCTCCATCCACCCGAACTAACATTTAATCAAAACCGCACCCGTCCGCCACCCGCCCGTTGTTATATATCTAATATAGACGATGCAAGGCATTAGTGAGGTTATAAAGCTTTTGCCTGTTAAAGAAAGGAGACTGATCCAATGAGGCAGAGACATTCAATGCGTGCCACGCTGTCACGGCCCAGACGCACACCAGTGCGCAATCATCTGGGAGCCGCGCTGAGCGCACCTCCAAGCGCGCTCGCGCCACTCAAACTGCTGCAGGCAGCTGCGTTCTATCTTGTTTTAACATCCTGTGGCACTCTTCTGGGATCACGGCGGACGAAACTGCTCATGCTCAGGGTGTTTGTGGAGGTTCGGGGTTTTGCACAAATGTGATGCACCATGATAGATGTCCCGGTTTTGTGACTGTCGTAGACATAAACAGCGTCGCAGCTCTTGCAAATCACGTAGCCAGCATTACTATCATCCTGATTTACAACCTCATAAAAACGAGTCCACGCTGAACTTTTCTGGCCTTTTTTTCCCCTGGTCTTTAGTATTCCATACCTGCCAACTACTCCGGTTTTCCCGTAATTAGTACGGTTTTCATCAACCTATTCCGGGTTACGGTTGCAGTGATAAAAAATATGGTTTTTCATTAATTAAAAAATAATATTTTTAAAAAAGTTTTATTCACGAAATCGCGTAACAACAATGACATTCGACCTGCTTCCCGTAACTTCCTATCGAGCCATTCCGCGAGGCTATTTACAGCACCGCTGCCAAGCACGAGGCACCTGTTGTCATTGTTTCCAAACGAGCGAACGATCATGGAATCAGCCGGAGAAAAATCGCATACGATTCTTAAACCAAAAAGAAAACTGCAGTCATTCCGTGAAGAATATTCAAAAGCCTATCCGGGAATAATTATCCGTTCCAAAAAGGGTGAAAACTACGCGAATTGCACCTTGTGCAGACAAGATTTTTCGATCATACACGGAGGAATTAGCGATGTAAAAGACCACGTTGGGACAAAAAAACACAAGTCTAATGCCGTTGCTAGCGATACAAGTGGAAAACTTTCAACGTTTTTCGGATTTTAGCCACAAAAAGGTAATGACACCAATGTTATCTATTGGAATTGTTTAGTACTGTTATACTGTTAAAAGTGTTTATACTATTTATGCTTTCAAGTCCAAGTTGAAGAAATCTTGTTAAATGTTGACAGCATAACTACCAAAATACAGAAGTATGTCCTTAATATTTTTGCAGTGCTATTTCTGTTGAAAAGTTAAAATGATTACATTAGAGATGTGATGTGCCACTTTTCAAGTGTCTGATGGCTTACATTAATTTTCATTAATTTTTCATATTTTGAATTCTTTTGAAAGGCTTACAAAAAAACGACATTTGAATTGTAATTCCATGCTATTGACAGGACTATTAATTTTAATGAAGTTAGCTTACCATGTTTACAGTATGATAATTGTGATGGAAATGTGAATTGGACCCTGGACACTAGGTTTTTCTGATTTCAAAAGTTGGCAGGTATGGTATTCCCTTTTTTAGTTTGTCGCGTACCACGTTTGCTGCCAGCGTTGCCATCTCTTTTTTTTTTCTTCTTCTGTTGTGGCGTGCTGCAGGTGCCTGCTCGTTTTTCGTATGTGGGTAACAACATTTAACTACGTATATATATTTCCGAATTGGTTTAACTGCCACCCGCCTGAACCTATTTAAAATCTAATTTTTTTTTAATTTCAACCGCCCGACCCGCGGATAAAATCTAATTTTTTTTTATTTCAACCGCCCGACCCGCGGATAATCCGCGGACTCCGCGGTTGTGTCCGCAAACCGCGCATCTCTGCTCTGTAGGGTTTGGGATAATGGATAATCGACATATAGATTTATAGTCCTTGGATTGAACTACTGTATTTTCCGTACCATAGGGCGCACCGGATTATAAAGCGCACTGCCGATGAGCGGGTCTAGTCAGGGCTATTTTCATACAAAAGGCGAATAAAGGATTATAGGGCACATTAACCTTCGTCTTGTGTTAGGGTCGGTACTGACCCATTGTAGTTTTTAAATGCATAAAGGAACCACATACATTTATTTTTTTGCATCAAGGCTTTTTGACTTTGTCAGGAACCTCTATTTCAACAAAATAAAACAGTTTTTGTTTTTTTCACTAAATTATAAAATGTTCTGGTTTAAATTATGACCTTGGTGTTGTTAGGGTCGGTTTTGACCCAGTTATAAAAATAAGATTATAAAGCAACAATTAAAGCCAAAACTGAACACACTGACAGCCAGCTCCTCTCCCAATCATGTGAGCTTTAGGGGATTCTCATTTTACCTTGTTATCCAGTACAAAAACAAACAAAGACAGGCATGTGAGGTCAATTCAGTATAGAGTTTGTGACTTGCAGAGTGCAAAAAAAGATTTACAGTGAGAGAAATACTGGATAATATTTTTGGTGAAAATGAGGGAGAGGACACAGAGCAGCATAGTGATACGGATGAACAGGTTTCTGAGGAGGAGTATCATCCAGAAGACACAGACACATCTAATGAGTCCGATGAGGAGGTCATACCAAAGACTATACAAATGGGAGCCATTACCTCCCTGCTTGGCACTCAGCATCAAGGGTTGGAATTAAAGTACCAATGATTGTCACACACACACTAGGTGTGGCGAAATTATTCTCTGCATTTGACCCATCACCCTTGATCACCCCCTGGGAGGTGAGGGGAGCAGTGGGCAGCAGCGGTGGCCGCGCCCAGGAATCATTTTTGGTGATTTACCGTATTTTCCGCACCATAAGGCGCCCTGGGTTATAAGCCGCGCCTTCAATGAACGGCATATTTCAAAACTTTGTCCACCTATAAGCCGCCCCATGTTGTAAGCCGCATCTAACTGCGCTAAAGTAATGTCAAAAAAACAGTCAGATAGGTCAGTCAAACTTTAATAATATATTAAAAACCAGCGTTCTAACAACTCTGTTCACTCCCAAAATGTACGCAAATGTGCAATCACAAACATACGTATATCAACATGGACAGAGCTGCGTGAAAAAAGCCACCCGGCCTCTTCGCGTAAACTTAAACTTACCTTAACCACTCGCTCATCTTTTCTTCATCCATCCCTTCGAGTTAGCTTTTATGATGACGCCGGCTGGAAAGGTCTCTTTTGGCAAGGTCTTCCTTTTGAATATCACCATGGGTGGAAGTTTCTGGCCATTAGCATGGCAAGCTAGAACCACAGTGAAGGATGACTTCTCATTCCCTGTGGTGCGAATATTCACCGTACGTGCTCCCGTTGTATTCACAGTGCGGTTAACAGGAATATCAGTTGCTGTGAAATAGTAATCCGTGTGCGGATGGAGAGATTGCGTCTTTTCATGAACCGGATCCCGGTCGCTTAGTAGGAGCCATTTTGTGGTCTTTACAGATGTAAACACACAAAGGAAATGAAACGTACGGTGATATCCGCGCGCTTTTTCTTCTTCTATGCGGGCGGGTGGTTGCTGACAGTAGAAGAAGCGCTTCCTGTTCTATGGGGGCGGGTGCTTACCTTGGCGGTTGCTTGCGTAGAAGAAGAAGCGCTTCCTGTTCTACCGGGAAAAAAGATGGCGGCTGTTTACCGAAGTTGCGAGACCGAAACTTTATGAAAATGAATCTTAATATTTATCAATCAATCAATCAATCAATCAATGTTTATTTATATAGCCCTAAATCACAAGTGTCTCAAAGGGCTGCACAAGCCACAACGACATCCTCGGTATAGCCCACATAAGGGCAAGGAAAAACTCACCCCAGTGGGACGTCGATGTGAATGACTATGAGAAACCTTGGAGAGGACCGCATATGTGGGTAACCCCCCCCCTCTAGGGAGACCGAATGCAATGGATGTCGAGTGGGTCTAACATAATATTGTGAGAGTCCAGTCCATAGTGGATCCAGCATAACAGTAAGAGTCCAGTCCACAGTGGGGTCAGCAGGAAACCATCCCGAGCGGAGACGGGTCAGCAGCGCAGAGATGTTCCCAACCAATATACAGGCGAGCGGTCCACCCCGGGTCCCGACCCCGGACAGCCAGCACCCCATCCATGGCCACCGGATCTGTGTGTCTTCCCCTCCACAAGGGATAGGGGGCAGCAGAGGAGAAAAGAAAAGAAACGGCAGATCAACTGGTCTAAAAAAAGGGGGGCTATTCAAAGGCTAGAGTATACAAATGAGTTTTAAGATGGGACTTAAATGTTTCTACTGAGGTAGCATCTCTAATTGTTACCGGGAGGGCATTCCATAGTGCTGGAGCCCGAATAGAAAACGCTCTACAGCCCGCAGACTTTTTTTGGGCTCTGGGAATCACTAATAAGCCGGAGTTCTTTGAACGTAGATTTCTTGCCGGGACATATGGTACAATACAATCGGTAAGATAGGCTGGAGCTAGACCGTGTAGTATTTTATACGTAAGTAGTAAAACCTTAAAGTCGCATCTTAAGTGCACAGGAAGCCAGTGCAGGTGAGCCAGTATAGGCGTAATATGATCAAACTTTCTTGTTCTTGTCAAAAGTCTAGCAGCCGCATTTTGTACCAACTGTAATTTTTTAATGCTAGACATAGGGAGACCCGAAAATAATACGTTACAGTAATCGAGACGAGACGTAACGAACGCATGAATAATGATCTCAGCGTCGCTAGTGGACAAAATGGAACGAATTTTAGCGATATTACGGAGATGAAAGAAGGCCGTTTTAGTAACACTCTTAATGTGTGACTCAAAGGAGAGAGTTGGGTCGAAGATATAATATAATAATAATAATTATCCATATATAAAGCGCACCGGGTTATAAGGCGCACTGTCAGCTTTTGAGAAAATTTGTGGTTTTTAGGTGCGCCTTATAGTGCGGAAAATACGGTAACCTCCAATTCCAACCCTTGATGCTGAGTGCCAAGCAGGGAGGTAATGGCTCCCATTTTTATAGTCTTTGGTATGACTCGGCTGGGGTTTGAACTCACAACCTACCCATCTCAGGGCGGACACTCTAACCACTAGGCCACTGAGTAGGTCTGGGGGTTAAATTGGGGGTTAAATCACCAAAAATGTTCGCCTCACCTCCCAGGGGGTGAACAAGGGGATGGGTCAAATGCAGAGGACACATTTCACCACACCTAGTGTGTGTGTGTGACAATCATTGCTACTTTAACTTTAACTTAACTTGATTTGCTGTTGTTTGTTTGACTTGCAAATCTATATTTTGTGTTCTGACTTGTTCTGCTTTTCATTTTGTGTTTGTCTTAAAGTTCTGTTGCTGAAAAAAAATACTTTTTAGCCTTTTTCTTGAAGTAAATACATATGGGTCGAAATTGACCCGTAACACCATAGATGTTACTTTAGTTAAAATTATTAAAATTAAAAAATAAATAAAACAAATTTATTTAAGAGATGTGTTTTAATACCCCTCAGTAATAGTCAGGTAACACCACAACCTCTTATTTATTTATACGATTCTCTTGAGGTTAATTTTACAATTTTTTGAAATTGAAATCTAGGGGTATACTGACAAAAAAAAAGGCCCAATGGCCCACACCAAAAATATTAAAACCAATATTTTCATGGATAAGTAAGCCTAACAAGGTAACCAAGAGATGAGAAACAAATTGGATGATAGATAATTGTTTTTAGTGTATTTTACAGCTGATTTAAGACATGGGTCAAAACCGACCCGTTAACATAAGAGATGGTAACAAAAAGCTAACACAAGAGGAAGGTTAAAGGGGTCATATTATCATTTTTTTTTTCCTAAATTGTAAACACATCCTCGTGGTCTACATACCATGTAATGGTGGTTCTTTGGTCAAAATGTTGCATAGATTATGTTTTACACATCATCAAGCCGCTTCCGCATGCGCCGTTTTGTGGGCGGTCTTATTTACGTGGCTTGCCTTTCGGTCCCCACATCTGCGGTCCTCTCCAAGGTTTCTCAATGTCCCATTGGGTTGAGTTTTTCCTTGCCCTGATGTGGGATCTGAGCCGAGGATGTTGTTGTGGCTTGTGCAGCCCTTTGAGACACTCGTGATTTAGGGCTATATAAGTAAACATTGATTGATTGATCATAGTGCAGTCTACACGTATCTCTTATGTTTGACTGCCATCTACTGGTCACGCTTATCATTACACCATGTACCCAAATAAAATAGCTTGGAGATGGGTAAGCGCAACCAGAATTATGCCGTACATTAGGCGCACCGGGTTATAAGGTGCACTGTCGAGTTTTGAGGGGGGAAAAAGGATTTTAAGTGCGCCTTATAGTCCGGAAAGTACGATAATTGTTTTCAACTCACTAAATCGTTCCGGATTATATTGTTCTAAAAAATATTCTAATTGTCCCTGAATTGTATCGGCTACCACAAATTCTGAATCAAATCAAATCGTTGTTAAAACGAATCGTTAGACCTCCATACCTGCCAACTACTCCGGTTTTCCCGTAATTAGTACGGTTTTCATCAACCTATTCCGGGTTACGGTTGCAGTGATAAAAAATACGGTTTTTCATTAATTAAAAAAAAATAATTTTAAAAATCCGCAAGGCTATTTATAGCACCGCTGCCAAGCACGAGGCACCTGTTGCCATTGTTTCCAAACGAGCGAACGATCATGGAATCAGCCGGAGAAACATCGCAAACGAGTCTTAAACCGAAAAGAAAACTGCAGTCATTCCGTGAAGAATATTCAAAAGCCTATCCGGGAATAATTATCCGTTCCAAAAAGGGTGAAAACTACGCGAATTGCACCTTGTGCAGACAAGATTTTTCGATCGGACACGGAGGAATTAGCGATGTAAAAGACCACGTTGGGACAAAAAAAACACAAGTCTAATGCCGTTGCTAGCGATACAAGTGGAAAACTTTCAACGTTTTTCGGATTTTAGCCACAAAAAGGTAATGACACCAATGTTATCTATTGGAATTGTTTAGTACTGTTATACTGTTAAAAGTGTTTATACTATTTATGCTTTCAAGTCCAAGTTGAAGAAATCTTGTTAAATGTTGACAGCATAACTACCAAAATACAGAAGTATGTCCTTAATATTTTTGCAGTGCTATTTCTGTTGAAAAGTTAAAATGATTACATTAGAGATGTGATGTGCCGCTTTTCAAGTGTCTGATGGCTTAAATTAATTTTCATTAATTTTTCATATTTTGAATTATTTTGAAAGGCTTACAAAAAAACTACATTTGAATTGTAATTCCATGCTATTGACAGGACTATTAATTTTAATGAAGTTAGCTTACCATGTTTACAGTATGATAATTGTGATAGAAATGTGAATTTTAGGCACAGAATATTTTATACAATTGAACAAGGCAGTAGATTATACAAGCTTGGACAGAAAGTTAATAATGACACCAATTTTTTTTTAAATGGAATTGTTTAGTACTGTTTTACCATTTGTCCATCCATCCATCTTCTTCCGCTTATCCGAGGTCGGGTCGCGGGGGCAGCAGCCTAAGCAGGGAAGCCCAGACTTCCCTCTCCCCAGCCACTTCGTCCAGCTCCTCCCGGGGGATCCCGAGGCGTTCCCAGGCCAGCCGGGAGACATAGTCTTCCCAGCGTGTCTTGGGTCTTCCCCGTGGCCTCCTACCGGTCGGACGTGCCCGAAACACCTTCCTAGGGAGGCGTTCGGGTGGCATCCTGACCAGATGCCCGAACCACCTCATCTGGCTCCTCTCGATGTGGAGGAGCAGCGGCTTTACTTTGAGCTCCCCCCGAATGACAGAGCTTCTCACCCTATCTCTAAGGGAGAGCCCCGCCACTCGGCGGAGGAAACTCATTTCGGCCGCTTGTACCCGTGATCTTGTCCTTTCGGTCATAACCCAAAGCTCATGACCATAGGTGAGGATGGGAACGTATATCGACCGGTAAATCGAGAGCTCTGCCTTCCGGCTCAGCTCCTTCTTCACTACAACGGATCGATACAGTGTCCGCATTACTGAAGACGCCGCACCGATCTGCCTGTCGATCTCACGATCCACTCTTCCCCCACTCGTGAACAAGACTCCGAGGTACTTGAACTCCTCCACTTGGGGCAAGATCTCCTCCCCAACCCGGAGATGGCACTCCACCCTTTTCCGGGCGAAAAGGGTGGAGTGCCATCTGTTTACTGTAAAAAGTGTTTATACTGTTTATACTTTCAATTAACAAATTGAAGTCTTGTGAAAGGTTGACAGGATAACTGGCATTAACTGTCAAAATAATTTCAAACTATTGAAGTTAGTTTACAGAATAAACATGTCAATCAACCCATATGATTTTTGCTGTAAAATTTTTGTTTTGAAAAGTCACTGTGACTGATAGAAAAGTGATGGTTTTAGCAACATTTTAACCTGTCTGAATGCTAATACCGGTAATCATTTTGCGTCGGGGGGCGAAGCCTGAACCCCCCACCAGGACTTTGTCCTGGACCTACCGGGGCCTGCGGCCCCTGGACCCTGGCTACTAGGTTTTTCTGATTTCAAAAGTTGGCAGGTATGGACCTCTAATGGACAAGCATTTCATGGGTCCAGGCACAATAATACAATACATGTAGTAATAAATCAAAACTAAGTGAGCATTAGAAGCATACTACCTCTTATTTTGGGCTGTTTTTAATCAAGTAAAATAAGTTCTTTGCATTGTCGTCTCGTAACTATTCTTGCAACTATTTATTGTAACTATTCCGCTACATTTTCAAGTAACCATTTGCTTGTTCTGGTTACAGGAGCTACATTTGGCGCTTTAAATGGTTTCAGGATGGGCCTAAAGGAGACCAGAGACATGGCATGGTCCAAGCCACGTAACGTCCAGTGAGTATGACGTACCAGTTAGGGTCTACCAGTGTGTCGGTATCGTTGCCGGTACCAAAATGTATTTTGAGATTTTTCAAAATCAAGGGAACCACAAAAAAAAAGGCATTAGCGGCTTTATTTTAACGGAAAGTCTTATGGTATACAACTTCTCTTTTAGTAGTAAAGAAGCAAACGGGTTGCAAAAGCTTCCAATTTGGCTGCTGACGTGTGCAGTAAGATATTGTGTCTTTTCCGTATTATTTTGTCAACATTTTGAGGGACAAACTGTAGAAAATCAACTACTGCTTACTTTCTGTTTAAATATGTTCTATCGCAATTTCTGTTAAAATGTAATAATCATGCATTCTTCTGTTGTTTGAATACTTTACATTTTGGGTGATACCACAAATGTGGGTATGGATCCGATACCAAGTAGTTACAGGATCATACATTGGTCATAATTAAAGGGGAACATTATCACCAGACCTATGTAAGCGTCAATATATACCTTGATGTTGCAGAAAAAAGACCATATATTTTTTTAACCTATTTCCGAACTCTAAATGGGTGAATTTTGGCGAATTAAACGCCTTTCTAATATTCGCTCTCGGAGCGATGACGTCACATCGGGAAGCAATCCGCCATTTTCTCAAACACCGAGTCAAATCAGCTCTGTTATTTTCCGTTTTTTCGGCTGTTTTCCGTACCATGGAGACATCATGCCTCGTCGGTGTGTTGTCGGAGGGTGTAACAACACGAACAGGGACGGATTCAAGTTGCACCAGTGGCCCAAAGATGCCAAAGTGGCAAGAAATCGGACGTTTGTTCCGCACACTTTACCGACGAAAGCTATGCTACGACAGAGATGGCAAGAATGTGTGGATATCCTGCGACACTCAAAGCAGATGCATTTCCAACGATTAAGTCAAAGAAATCTGCCGCCAGACCCCCATTGAATCTGCCGGAGTGTGTGAGCAATTCAGGGACAAAGGGCCTCGGTAGCACGGCAAGCAATGGCGGCAGTTTGTTCCCGCAGACGAGCGAGCTAAACCCCCTATCGATCCTAGCTTCCCTGGCCTGCTGACATCAACTCCAAAACTGGACAGATCAGCTTTCAGGAAAAGAGCGCGGATGAGGGTATGTCTACAGAATATATTAATTGATGAAAATTGGGCTGTCTGCACTCTCAAAGTGCATGTTGTTGCCAAATGTATTTCATATGCTGTAAACCTAGTTCATAGTTGTTAGTTTCCTTTAATGCCAAACAAACACATACCAATCATTGGTTAGAAGGCGATCGCCAAATTCGTCCTCGCTTTCTCCCGTGTCGCTGGCTGTCGTGTCGTTTTCGTCGGTTTCGCTTGCATACGGTTCAAACCGATATGGCTCAATAGCTTCAGTTTCTTCTTCAATTTCGTTTTCGCTACCTGCCTCCACACTACAACCATCCGTTTCAATACATGCGTAATCTGTTGAATCGCTTAAGCCGCTGAAATCCGAGTCTGAATCCGAGCTAATGTCGCTATATCTTGCTGTTCTTTCCGCCATGTTTGTTTGTATTCACTATGTGACGTCACAGGAAAATGGACGGGTGTTTATAACGATGGTTAAAATCAGGCACTTTGAAGCTTTTTTTAGAGATATTGCGTGATGGGTAAAATTTTAAATAAAAACTTCGAAAAATATAATAAGCCACTGGGAATTGATTTTTAATGGTTTTAACCATTCTGAAATTGTGATAATGTTCCCCTTTAAAGTCCTTCTGTGTCCAGGGTCATATTTCCTGAGCTTATAAACAATAATAAAATGACAATAGATTTTGTGATAATAAAAATAGTATTGACTATATATGGCTATTATACTTAGTATCATTACAGTCAATATTTATATACCATACCATACCAACTTTATTTATAAAGCCCTTTAAAAACAAGCACAGTTGAAGAACAAAGAGCTGTACACCACAAAGAAATACAGGCAAAGGACAGACTAAAAAATTACTTTTAAAACAGAGATGAAATACTCATTCAAAAAGCAAATACAAATTATCCTAAGAACAATTTGTTCGATAAAAAGCAGTTAAAAAGTTAAAAACAGTTAAAACAGTTTAAAGTCTCATGCTGGGTTAAAAGCCAGTGAATAAAAATGGAGCCACTAGGGCGGTTGGTGAGCCACTAGGGCAGTTGGTGAGCCACGGTTTAGGGCAGGGGTCTGTAACCCGCGGCTCTGGAGCCGCATGCGGCTCTTTCATGCCTCCGCCGTGGCTCCCTTTGGCTTTGAAACCAAATGTCAACAAATAATGGTTACTTGATTTATTATATTTCATTTTATTTAGTTTATTTTAATTTAACAGTTGTTATTTTGGAGAGTTCTGGGATCTTGTCATATGAAAATAAAACACATTTTAATATATTGTCGATGGAAATGTATGTCACAGCCCTTATGCGACATATCTTGCTGCCATGCAATTGTATTGTTTTTAGCGGTCAACCCCTAGCAATGGACGGATCAAAAAAGAGAAACATTTTATTTATTTACATTTTTATTAATTTGCTGTTTTTATTGATGACTAGGTAGTAGTTTAAATTTTTAGTCAAATGAATATGCCGCAGTCGTATGCCTTCAGAACATTGGAATGAGTTGATTTTTATTTTTTTTATTCTTTAATAAGGGAAAGAGCAGTGTATTTTTTTCAAATGTTCAAAATAATTTGATGATTTGCTTCGTTATACCCAGAAATACATCAAAAACGTGTTTATTTTATATAGCACAAGTGTAAGGAAACTATAAGTGGTGTTATCGTCATTTTAGGAATCTAATAGAGTTCGCGGCTCTAGGTGGGTTTTATTTGGGGGGAAATGGGCTCCATTGGCTCTAGGGATGTCCCGATCCAGGTTTTTGCACTTCCGATCCGATACCGATATTGTTTTTGCATTTCCGATCCGATACCGATACTGACCGATACTGGCCTATCCGAGCATGTATTAAAGTTTAAAGTTATTTAGCCTACTTAGTTGTCAGAATCATGTTGAAAAGGGTTTTAGTACTCTTGATAACAACTAGCCAGCTGAATTAGGGGAGTTTGAATAATACACAATGGTTGGTAACAAGAAACTGACCTGTTTATTCAAGGATAAATGCAAAATAGACAAAATTATACATGACAAACAGAAATGGCATCATTGAACTAGGGCTGGGCGATATGGCCTTTTTTTAATATTGCGATATTTTAAGGCCATATCGCGATACACAATATATATCTCGATATTTTGCCTTAGCCTTGAATGAACACTTGATGCATATAATCACAGCAGTATGATGATTCTATGTGTTTTGATTGATTGATTGAGACTTGTATTAGTAGGTTGCACAGTGAAGTACATATTCCGTACAATTGACCACTAAATGGTAACACCCGAATAAGTTTTTCAACTTGTTTAAGTCGGGGTCCACATGATACAGATATATACTATCAGATATATACTATCATCATAATACAGTCATCACACAAGATAATCACATTGAATTATTTACATTACCGGTATTTATAATCCAGGGTGTGGAGGGGGGCGCCGGATGTAAGTGTCAAAAAGACAGCCAAAAGAGTTTGATATGAGAATAAATCTAAAGTTAAAATATAGGGTAGAAATGCACCCATTTGCAGGAAATGTAGTCTTGATTTTCAACATTTTCTTTTAAGGCTTGCATGTCTACATTAAAACATTCTTCTTCATACTGCATTAATATATGCTACTTTTAAACTTTCATGCAGAGAAGGAAATCACAACTAAAAAAATCACAAATTTTTTCATACGGTGTTGATGTGGAAATTTTTGCCTCGGCATTTTGATGGTGTGGACGTGTGGCACCGAATGGAGATAAGCTTCTCGACAGACGTCACAATATTTGAACAATGATGACGAAAACTGTTTTCTCTGTCGTGTCCGTGTGTCGAAAATTGTTATGCGCTTATTTTTTTATTTGATTTTGTGCGTGGCATAGATTTGCTATGCGCAGAGGACGCTTAAACAGTGTGCAATTGCACAGGCGAGCACCTTAGAGGGAGCGTTACTCGCACGGCTGCGCTAGCATCACAGCTAACGTTAGCCATGCTGCTACCTCTCTGCTCGGGGAGGACGTATACGTATGTGACGTATGACGTGACAGTATGTGACGTGTGTCGTGACAGTATGTGACGTGTGCAAGAAGGTGCACTTGCTGTCTGTGAGAGGGAGACACAGGAAAGAGTGAGAAGAGCCTGTCGTGTAATGCCAGCAGCTAAAAGCAACTGCGTGAGAATCCACAGACCTGTGGATGTGTTGAAGGTGTGCTGGAAAATGCGGAACGGAAATTACAGAGCAGCAGAAAAGTGGAATGTATTATTTAAATCGGTGCGTTGGAAAACACGGACCAGAGTTTTTTTTTAAACTGGATCTGGATCGGCATTTTCCCATGCCTTGCCGATACGCAATTTTTGGCAAATATCGGCAGCCGATCCGATCCAAATATCGGATCGGGACATCCCTAATTGGCTCTTTGTATGCTGAAGGTTGCCGACCCCTGGTTTAGGGGGACAGGCGAAAGTTAAGTCGGAGAAAATGCGGTAGTTTTTAAATTAATGAATGTTTCTGTGCGGCCCGGTAGCAAATGCGTCACGCACCGGTGGTTGGGTACCACCGCTCTAAAGGAAAAGTGTAGCCAGTAGGTGATGAATCTGTGACCGTGACAAAGTGTCTTTTGATGTTGTCTTGCCAGGATAATCAACATGGTGACCAGGCAAGGTGCTTCATGGGCCAACACTTTGGGATCTGTTGGTAAGCAACATAATGTTGGACGTTTGTGTTGCTTTTTGCTGAATTTAATATTCAAATGTGTCTGTATTCCAGCCTTGTTGTACAGTGCGTTTGGTGTGGTGATAGAGAAGGCCCGAGGAGCTGAGGATGACATCAACACAGTAGCCGCTGGCACGCTAACGGGGATTCTCTTCAAATCAGCCAGTAGGTGTCTTTTCACGTAGGGATGGACAATTACCGTATTTTCCGCACTATAAGGCGCACCTAAAAACCACAATTTTTCTCAAAAGCTGACAGTGCGCCTAATAACCCGGTGCGCTTTATTACGATTCATTTTCATAAAGTTTCGGTCTCGCAACTTCGGTAAACAGCCGCCATCTTTTTTCCCGGTAGAACAGGAAGCGCTTCTTCTTCTACGCAAGCAACCGCCAAGGAAAGCACCCGCCCCCATAGAACAGGAAGCGCTTCACCCGCCCCCATAGAACAGGAAGCGCTTCACCTGCCCCCGGAAGAAGAAGAAAAAACGCGCGGATATCACCGTACGTTTCATTTCCTGTTTACATCTGTAAAGACCACAAAATGGCTCCTACTAAACGATCCGGTTCATAAAAAGACGCAATCTCTCCATCCGCACACGGATTACTACCGTATTTCACAGCAACTGAACCGCACTGTGGAACGGGAGCACGTACGGTGAATATTCGCTCCACAGGGAATGAGAAGTCATCCTTCACTGTGGTTCTAGCTTGCCATGCTAACTTCCACTCATGGTGATATTCAAAAGGAAGACCTTGCCAAAAGAGACCTTTCCAGCCGGCGTCATCATAAAAGCTAACTCGAAGGGATGGATGGATGAAGAAAAGATGAGCGAGTGGTTAAGGGAAGTTTACGCGAAGAGGCCGGGTGGCTTTTTTCACACAGCTCCGAAGGCGAACACACCTTCACTAAGACGGGCAGACAGCGCCGGACGACATACGCCAACATCTGCCAGTGGATCGTAAATGCTTGGGCAGATATTTCGGTCACAACTGTGGTCCGAGCTTTCCGGAAGGCAGGATTCACAGAACAACAGCGACACTGACTCCCGATGACTTCTACGAGACGGAACCGGCCATTTTGGATCCCACGCTTGCGCAACTTTTCAATTCGGACACCGAAGACGAAGAATTCGAAGGATTTACGAATGAAGAATAACTTCAGAAGGTGAGCGCTATGTTTATTTTGTGTGTTGTGACATTAACGTTCGAGCAACATTATGTTACTATTGCTCTACACCATTTTGAATTTTACTATGTTTGTGATTGCACATTTGCGTACATTTTGGGACAGAGTTGTTAGAACGCTGGTTTTCAATATATTATTAAAGTTTGACTGAACTATCTGACTGTTTTTTTGACATTCACTTTAGCGCAGCGTTTTTTTGACATTCACTTTAGCGCAGCGTAGGCGCGGCTTTTAGTCCGGGGCGGCTTATTGGTGGACAAAATTATGAAATATGTAATTCATAGAAGGTGCGGCTAATAATCCGGTGCGCCTTATAGTGCGGAAAATACGGTAATCACATTTTAATCACAGTTTCAGGTGTACTGGAGAGGAGGCTACGCCGGATAGTTGAACCTCGGATTCAGGAGGAACAGTGTGGTTTTTGTCCTGGTCGTGGAACTGTGGACCAGCTCTATACTCTCGGCAGGGTCCTTGAGGGTGCATGGGAGTTTGCCCAACCAGTCTACATGTGCTTTGTAGACTTGGAGAAGGCATTCGACCGTGTCCCTCGGGAAGTCCTGTGGGGAGTGCTCAGAGAGTATGGGGTTTCGGACTGTCTGATTGTGGCGGTCCGCTCCCTGTATGATCAGTGTCAGAGCTTGGTCCGCATTGCCGGTAGTAAGTCGGACACGTTCCGGTGAGGGTTGGACTCTGCCAAGGCTGCCCTTTGTCACCCATTCTGTTCATAACTTTTATGGACAGAATTTCTAGGCGCAGTCAAGGCGTTGAGGGGATCCGGTTTGGTGGCTGCAGGATTAGGTCTCTGCTTTTTGCAGATGATGTGGTCCTGATGGCTTCATCTGGCCAGGATCTTCAGCTCTCGCTGGATCGGTTCGCAGCCGAGTGTGAAGCGACTGGGATGAGAATCGGCACCTCCAAGTCCGAGTCCATGGTTCTCGCCCGGAAAAGGGTAGAGTGCCATCTCCGGGTAGGGGAGGAGATCTTGCCCCAAGTGGAGGAGTTCAAGTACCGTATTTTCCGCACCATAAGCCGCCCTGGGTTATAAGCCGCGCCTTCAATGAACGGCATATTTCAAAACTTTGTCCACCTATAAGCCGCCCCGTGTTATAAGCCGCATCTAACTGCGCTAAAGGAATGTCAAAAAAACAGTCAGATAGGTCAGTCAAACTTTAATAATATATTAAAAACCAGCGTGATGTGGGCGCGCATGGAGTCGTATATCAACATGGACGGAGCTGCGTGATAAAAGCCACCCGGCCTCTTCGCGTAAACTTACCTTAACCACTCGCTCATCTTTTCTTCATCCATCCATCCCTTCGAGTTAGCTTTTATGATGACGCCGGCTGGAAAGGTCTCTTTTGGCAAGGTCTTCCTTTTGAATATCACCATGGGTGGAAGTTTCTGGCCATTAGCATGGCAAGCTAGAACCACAGTGAAGAATGACTTCTCATTCCCTGTGGTGCGAATATTCACCGTACGTGCTCCCGTTGTATCCACAGTGCGGTTCACAGGAATATCAAAAGTCAGTGGAACCTCGTCCATGTTGATAATGTTCTCTGGCCGGATCTTTTTTTCAGCTATCTTGTTTTTACAATATGCACGGAAAGTAGCCAGCTTTTCTTGAAAGTCTTTAGGCAGTTGCTGTGAAATACTAGTCCGTGTGCGGATGGAGAGATTGCGTCTTTTCATGAACCGGAAACCTGTCGCTTAGTAGGAGCCATTTTGTGGTCTTTACAGATGTAAACACACAAAGGAAATGAAACGTAACATCCGCGCGCTTCTTCTTCTTCTTCTACGCGGGCGGGTGGTTGCTTACAGTAGAAGAAGAAGCGCTTCCTGTTCTATGGGGGCGGGTGCTTACCTTGGCGGTTGCTTGCATAGAAGAAGAAGCACTTCCTCTTCTACGGGGGAAAAAAGATGGCGGCTGTTTACCGTAGTTGCGAGACCGAAACTTTATGAAAATGAATCTTAATATTAATCCATATATAAAGCGCACCGGGTTATAAGCCGCACTGTCAGCTTTTGAGTAAATTTGTGGTTTTTAGGTGCGGCTAATAGTGCGGAAAATACGGTACCTCGGATTCTTGTTCACGAGTGAGGGAAGAGTGGATGGTGAGATCGACAGGCGGATCGGTGCGGCGTCTTCAGTAATGCGGACGCTGTATCGATCCGTTGTGGTGAAGAAGGAGCTGAGCCGGAAGGCAAAGCTCTCAATTTACCGGTCGATCTACGTTCCCATCCTCACCTATGGTCATGAGCTTTGGGTTATGACCGAAAGGACAAGATCACGGGTACAAGCGGCCGAAATGAGTTTCCTCCGCCGGGTGGCGGGTCTCTCCCTTAGAGATAGGGTGAGAAGCTCTGCCATCCGGGGGGAGCTCAAAGTAAAGCCGCTGCTCCTCCACATGGAGAGGAGCCAGATGAGGTGGTTCGGGCATCTGGTCAGGATGCCACCCGAGCGCCTCCCTAGGGAGGTGTTTAGGGCACGTCCGACTGGTAGGAGGCCACGAGGAAGACCCAGGACACGTTGGGAAGACTATGTCTCCCGGCTGGCCTGGGAACGCCTCGGGATCCCCCGGGAGGAGCTGGACGAAGTGGCTGGGGAGAGGGAAGTCTGGGCTTCCCTGCTTAGGCTGCTGCCCCCGCGACCCGACCTCGGATAAGCGGAAGAAGATGGATGGATGGATGGGTTTCGATTTTGGCCTTATAAAAATATTACACCCGAAACAAACACTTTATGGGCTGCGCATTGTGCATGTGAATTCCTGAACTTGTTAAAGTGACATATATGAGTGAAAACAAGACCACTTCTACTACGAGTTTGAGAACAGTTTTTTTTATTCATTATTCATATCCACTTGTCAGTTTTTTATCATTACATGATGCCTTTATCTCTATTTTTACATTTTGATAGAGGGAGGTATTTTTTTAATTTATTTTTTTACGTTATGTACATTCATATATACAAACCCCGTTTTCATATGAATTAGGAAATTGTGTTTGATGTAAATATAAACGGAATACAATGATTTGCAAATCCTTTTCAACTCATATTCAATTGAATGCACTACAAAGACAACATATTTGATGTTCAAACTCATAAACTTTATTTTTTATTTTTTGCAAATAATAATTAACTTAGAATTTCATGGCTGCAACACATGCCAAAGTAGTTGGGAAAGGGCATGTTCACCACTGTGTTACATCACCTTTTCTTTTAACAACACTCAGTAAACGATTGGGAACTGAGGAAACTAATTGTTGAAGCTTTGAATGTGGAATTCTTTCCCATTCTTGTTTTATGTAGAGCTTCAGTCGTTCAACAGTCCGGGGTCTCCGCTGTCGTATTTCACGCTTCATAATGCGCCACACATTTTCGATGGGAGACAGGTCTGGACTGCAGGCGGGCCAGGAAAGTACCCACACTCTTTTTTTTACGAAACCACGCTGTTGTAACACGTGCTGAATGTGGCTTGGCATTGTCTTGCTGAAATAAGCAGGGGCGTCCATGAAAAAGATGGCGCTTAGATGGCAACATATGTTGTTCCAAAACTTGTATGTACCTTTCAGCATTAACGGTGCCTTCACAGATGTGTAAGTTACCCATGCCTTGGGCACTAATGCACCCCCATACCATCACATATGCTGGCTTTTGAACTTTGCGTCGATAACAGTCTGGATGGTTCGCTTCCCCTTTGGTCCAGATGACACGATGTCGAATATTTCCAAAAACAATTTGAAATGTGGACTCGTCAGACCACAGAACACTTTTCCACTTTGCATGAGTCCATCTTAGATGATCTCGGGCCCAGTTTCTGGATGTTGTTGATAAATGGCTTTCGCTTTGCATAATAGAGCTTTAACTTGCACTTACAGATGTAGCGACCAACTGTATTTAGTGACAGTGGTTTTCTGAGCCCATGTGGTGATATCCTTTAGAGATTGATGTCGGTTTTTGATACAGTGCCGTCTGAGGGATGGAAGGTCACGGTCATTCAATGTTGGTTTCCGGCCATGCCGCTTACGTGGAGTGATTTCTCCAGATTCTCTGAACCTTTTGATGATATTATGGACCGTAGATGTTGAAATCCCTAAATTTCTTGCAATTGCACTTTGAGAAACGTTGTTCTTAAACTGTTTGACTATTTGCTCACACAGTTGTGGAGAAAGTGGTGTACCTCACCCCATCCTTTCTTGTGAAAGACTGAGCATTTTTTGGGAAGCTGTTTTTATACCCAATCATGGCACCCACCTGTTCCCAATTAGCCTGCACACCTGTGGGATGTTCCAAATAAGTGTTTGATGAGCATTCCTCAACTTTATCAGTATTTATTGCCACCTTTCCCAACTTCTTTGTCACGTGTTGCTGGCATCAAATTCTAAAGTTCATGATTATTTGCAAAAAAATTTTTTTTTATCAGTATAACATCAAATATGTTGTCTCTAACTGAATATGGGTTGAAAAGGATTTGCAAATCATTGTATTCCGTTTATATTTACATCTAACACAATTTCCTAATTCATATGGAAACGGGGTTTGTACATGTAGATGTATCGGGACAGATCCATTAAGAGTTTGAACAGTAATATGTAGGGATGTCCGATAATATCGGTCGGCCGATAAATGCTTTTAAAATGTAATATCGGAAATTATCGGTATCGGTTTCAAAAAGTAAAATGTATGACTTTATAAAACGCCGCTGTGTACACGGACATAGGGAGAAGTACAGAGCGCCAATAAACCTTTAAGGCGCTGCCTTTGCGTGCCGGCCCAGTCACATAATATCTACGGCTTTTCACACACACAAGTGAATGCAAATCATACTTGGTCAACAGCCATACAGGTCACACTGAGGGTGGCCGTATAAACAACTTTAACTCAAAGGGGAACATTATCACCAGACCTATGTAAGCATCAATATATACCTTGATGTTGCAGAAAAAAGACCATATATTTTTTAACCGATTTCCGAACTCTAAATGGGTGAATTTTGACGAATTAAACGCCTTTCTAATATTCGCTCTCGGAGCGATGACGTCCCAACGTGACGTCGCATCGGGAAGCAATCCGCCATTTTCTCAAACACCGAGTCAAATCAGCTCTGTTATTTTCCGTTTTTTCGACTGTTTTCCGTACCTTGGAGACATCATGCCTCGTCGGTGTGTTGTCGGAGGGTGTAACAACACGAACAGGGACGGATTCAAGTTGCACCAGTGGCCCAAAGATGCGAAAGTGGCAAGAAATTGGACGTTTGTTCCGCACACTTTACCGACGAAAGCTATGCTACGACAGAGATGGCAAGAATGTGTGGATATCCTGCGACACTCAAAGCAGATGCATTTCCAACGATAAAATCAAAGAAATCTGCCGCCAGACCCCCATTGAATCTGCCGGAGTGTGTGAGCAATTCAGGGACAAAGGACCTCGGTAGCATGGCAAGCAATGGCGGCAGTTTGTTCCCGCAGACGAGCGAGCTAAACCCCCTATCGATCCTAGCTTCCCTGGCCTGCTGACATCAACTCCAAAACTGGACAGATTAGCTTTCAGGAAAAGAGCGCGGATGAGGGTATGTCTACAGAATATATTAATTGATGAAAATTGGGCTGTCTGCACTCTCAAAGTGCATGTTGTTGCCAAATGTATTTCATATGCTGTAAACCTAGTTCATAGTTGTTAGTTTCCTTTAATGCCAAACAAACACATACCAATCGTTGGTTAGAAGGCGATCGCTGAATTCGTCCTCGCTTTCTCCCGTGTCGCTGGCTGTCGTGTCGTTTTTGTCGGTTTCGCTTGCATACGGTTCAAACCGATATGGCTCAATAGCTTCAGTTTCTTCTTCAATTTCGTTTTCGCTACCTGCCTCCACACTACAACCATCCGTTTCAATACATGCGTAATCTGTTGAATCGCTTAAGCCGCTGAAATCCGAGTCTGAATCCGCGCTAATGTCGCTATAGCTTGCTGTTCTTTCCGCCATGTTTGTTTGTATTCACTATGTGACGTCACAGGAAAATGGACGGGTGGTTAAAATCAGGCACTTTGAAGCTTTTTTTTAGGGATATTGCGTGATGGGTAAAATTTAGAAAAAAACTTCGAAAAATATAATAAGCCACTGGGAACTGATTTTTAATGGTTTTAACAATTCTGAAATTGTGATAATGTTCCCCTTTAAGCTGTACATTAAGCAAGAATGGGAAATAATTCTTATGCCGATAAAAGGTCAAATACAGAATTCAAAACAGTTTTTGAAACTAAATTGTATTTTTTCAAATTGTATTTTTTCCTATTGCCATAGGTATTTTAATTTATTGTTACTATTATAATGTTTTTACTTCTTGTTGTTTATTTTTTACTAATTTATAACCAGTTTTTTTAAATTATACCGTATTTTTCGGACTATAAGTCGCAGTGTTTTTCATAGTTTGGCCGGGGGTGCGACTTATACTCAGGAGCGACTTATGTGTGAAATTATTAACACATTAGCGTAAAATATCAAATAATATTATTTAGCTCATTCACGTAAGAGACTAGACCAGGGGTCGGCAACCTTTACCAGTCAAAGAGCCATTTTGACCAGTTTCACAAACTATAGGAAACAATGGGAGCCGCAAAATTATTTTGAAATTTTAAATGATGTAACACTGCATACAAAGTTTTTTTTGCGCTTTGTGAAATGTATGAACCAGGGATCTCAGACTTGCTGCCCACACCTTTATATGGAATTTGAAAGCTAGTGCGGCACGCGGGTTTTAAATGAATGGCGCTTGTCAGCGTCATGCGTGCCGTGACGGTACAGCATATGGCACTCACTAAAACCAGCGTGCCTGATCAGCCACACGTTGTGTGGGGCTTCCGCTTGCTCACGTAGGTGACAGCAAGGCATACTTGGTCAACAACCACACAGGTTACACTGACGGTGGCGGCATGAAAAAACTTTTTTACTAATAATGCGCCACACTGTGAACCCACACCAAACAAGAATGACAAACACATTTCGGGAGAACATCTGCACCGTAACACAACAGGACAAATACCCAGAATCCCATGCAGCCCTAATTCTTCCGGGATACATTCTACACCCCCGCTACCAAACCCCGCCCACCTCAACCGACGCACAGAGAGAGGGGGGGGGGTGATGTGTGAGGGAGCAGGGTTGGGGTGGGGGCGGGGTTTGGTGGTAGCAGGGGTGTATAATGTAGCCCGGAAGAGTCAGGGCTGCATGGGATTCTGGGTGTTTGTTCTGTTGTGTTTATGTTGTGTTAAGGTGCAGATGTTCTCCCGAAATGTGTTTGTCATTCTTGTTTGGTTTTGGTTCAAAGTGTGGCGCATTATTAGTAAGAGTGTTAAAGTTGTTTTATATAGTCACCGTCAGTGTAACCTGTGTGGCTGTTGACCAAGTATGCCTTGCTGTCCCGTACGTGTGCAAGCAGAAGATGTATATTATATAACAAGTGATGGGCTGGCACGCTGTTAATACAGATTGTAGATGGCGCCAAGTGTTGTACTATCATGGCACGCCCTTATTATAGCTATAAGGGTGAAAATCGGTGAGTTTTCTGCGGGAGGCACTGAAATCCGGAAGTCTCACGGGAAAATTGGGGCGTTCAGCAAGTTAGCTGCTTAGAGTGATCAAAGAGCCGCATGCGGCTCCGGAGCCGCGGGTTGCGGACCCCTGTACTAGACGTATAAGATTTCATGGGATTTAGCGATTAGGAGTGACAGATTGTTTGGTAAACGTATAGCATGTTCTATATGTTATAGTTATTTGAATGACTCTTACCATAATATGTTACGTTAACATACCAGTTGGTTATTTATATAACGTACATTTATTCAGCTTGTTGTTCACTATTCTTTATTTATTTTAAATTGCCTTTCAAATGTCTATTCTTGGTGTTGGGTTTTATCAAATAAATTTACCCAAAAAATGCGACTTATACTCCAGTGCGACTTATATATGTTTTTTTCCTTCTTTATTGTGCATTTTCGGCCGGTGCGACTTGTACTCCGAAAAATACGGTACTTAAAGTTGAGTTTTTGTGGTTTAATAAATACTCATGTTTTTGAATAGTTGTGAATAATCATGTTATTATTCATGATTTCAATATCAATCAAAAATACTCGTGATTATTATTTTTGTCACAATCCTCCAGCCTTAGTTTCATGTCAAATTTTTGTCAGAAGTGTGCGGACTTACAGTATGCGATGAGATCCAGAACCACATTGTTTTTTTTAATGTTTGTAGGTGGTCTGAAGGGAGTTGCCCGCGGGGGTCTGGCCGGTTTGGCCTTGTCTAGTGCCTACGCCATCTACAACAACTGGGAACACCTGACCGGAACGTCGTCGTCAACCTCCAGGATGTACTGAGCACCCCCATGGTGCCCATTTTAAACCTCCTCCTCTGACATTAGGGCCAAAGTATCCCCAGCAAAGACGACTCAGACCCCGTCAACACTTTCCAGGGCGGGATGCTAGGCCTGCTTGGTTCCACACATGATTGGCAGCACGTGGCTCAAGGACCTCCAGGCAAGCTACAAGTGGACCTTGGTAACATTGAACTCTGCCTTACAGTCAGTGCTACTGTGATATTTATGAATAATGAGTGGTTATTGATGGTCATTATTAGTCTCCATAATAAATTATGGCAAATTCTTCCCCACCATAAAAAAAAGAGCAGTCATCTATTTTTAAAAATACACTTTATTGTAAAAGCAGAGGCTGCTCAGTGCAGGAAGAAGTCTCGGATGCGCGTGCTCTCGATCCAGTGGATGTATGTGGAGGTTCTGGTGAAGACGCTGGGCTTGTTCTCCACCGTGCACCCGATGGGGCCGAAACTCACCACGCCGTGCACCTCCCAGCGGTCCCGGCCCAGCTGGCAGAGCAGAGGTCCGCCAGAGTCGCCCTGGACAAGAAGGAAGGTTGGATGGACGGTTCTTCCACTTCCGCACTTCTCTCTATAACAGGGGTGCCCAAACGCTTTGCCTCAGAGGCCCAAAGGGAAAATGGGCTAATTTCCCGCGGGCCAAACGGCGATTTGTACCATGCAACAGCACCACGAGTGAGGAATTTGTCATTTATAATCAGAGGTGGGTAGAGTAGCCAGAAATTGTACTCAAGTAAGAGTACTGTTACTTTAGAGATGTATTACTCAAGTAAAAGTAAGGAGTAGTCACCCAAATATTTACTTGAGTAAAAGTAAAAAGTATGTTGTGAAAAAACTACTCAAGTACTGAGTAACTGATGAGTAACATACACACTCATATCATATATATATATATATATATATATATATATATATATATATATATATATATATATATATATATATATATATATATATATATATATATATATATATATATATATATATATATATACATACATACATTGATAAATACAGTATATAATTTATATTTTTTTATTTTGCTGTTTTTGTTTACATGTTAAAGGTGTTTTAATGAATATACATGCATGTTTAACATATAGATTCCTTTCTTTCATGAAGACTAGAATATAAGTTGGTGTATTACCTGATTCTGATGACTTGCATTGATTGTAATCAGACAGTAGTGATGATAACGTCCACGTTTTCAAATGGAAGAGAAGAAAAGTTCCTCCTTTCTGTCTAATACCACATGAAAGTGGTGGGTTTTTGGCATCTTATTTGTCCAGCCTCCATATTCGTTTTTATACACTTTATAAGAAATATATTGGCGGCAAACTCCGTAGCTTGCTAGCTTGTTTGCGCTGGCTTTCGGAGACTCTTATTTTGAAAGCGCAGGCGCGACGGAGCGGCACTTTTATTGTGAAGACAGGAACGTCCTCATGTGCGGTCAGTCTTTAGGCTTTTGACGGGATGTACGGTTGAAATAAAAAAAAGTATCTTTTTTCCTTCACACTTTTGATTGATTAATTGGAACTTTTATTAGTAGATTGTACAGTACAGTATATATTCCGTACAATTGACCACTAAATGGTAACACCCCAATAAGTTTTTCAACTTGTTTAAGTCAAGTCATGTGACCGCCTGGCTCTGTTTGATTGGTCCAACGTCACCAGTGACTGCATCTGATTGGTGGAACGGAGTGAACGTCACCAGTAAGGCAGGCACTATGAAGGTCTGTCTGACAGACCAAAACAAACAAAGCGTGCATTAACAGATCGATAAAAATTGGTAGCGAGTAGCGAGCTGAATGTAGATAAAAGTAGCGGAGTAAAAGTAGCGTTCCTTCTCTATAAATATACTTAAGTAAAAGTAAAAGTATGTTGCATTAAAACTACTCTTAGAAGTACAATTTATCCCAAAAGTTACTCAAGTAGATGTAACGGAGTAAATGTAGCGCGTTACTACCCACCTCTGGTTATAATTAATTTTTAGGTAGTAGAAACTGTCACACAGTGGTGTGCCTAATTCACTTAGCATACAACTCTTACATTTTATGTACAAAACCACTGAAGTTGGCATGTTTTTATTTAATTCGTAAATAAAAACCGAATACAATGATTTGCAAATCCTTTTCAACTTATATTCAATTGAATAGACTGCAAAGACAAGATATTTAATGTTCACACTGAGAAACTTCTTGTTTTTTTTTGCAAATAATCCCTCACTTAGAATTTAATGGCAGCAACACATTGCAAAAAAGTTGTCACTGGGGCATTTTTACCACTGTTACATGGCCTTTCCTTTTAACAACACTCAGTAAATGTTTGGGAACTGAGGAGACACATTTTTGAAGCTTCTCAGGTGGAATTCTTTCCCATTCTTGCTTGATGTACAGCTTAAGTTGTTCAACAGTCCGGGGGTCTCCGTTGTGGTATTTTAGGCTTCATAATGCGCAACACATTTTCAATAGGAGACAGGTCTGGACTACAGGCAGGCCAGTCTAGTACCTGCACTCTTTTACTATGAAGCCACGCTGTTGTAACACGTGGCTTGGCATTGTCTTGCTGAAATAAGCAGGGGCGTCCATGATAACCTTGCTTGGATGGCAACATATGTTGCTCTAAAACCTGTATGTACCTTTCAGCATTAATGGTGCCTTCACAGATGTGTAAGTTACCCATGTCTTGGGCACTAATACACCCCCATACCATCACACATGCTGGCTTTTCAACTTTGCGCCTATTAAAATCCGGATGGTTCTTTTCCTCTTTGTTCCGGAGGACACAACGTCCACAGTTTCCAAAATCAATTTGAAATGTGGACTCGTCAGACCACAGAACACTTTTCCACTTTGCATCAGTCCATCTTAGATGAGCTCGGGCCCAGCGAAGCCGGCGGCGTTTCTGGGTGTTGTTGATAAATGGCTAACTTGCACTTACAGATGTAGCGACCAACTGTAGTTACTGACAGTGGTTTTCTGAAGTGTTCCTGAGCCCATGTGGTGATATCCTTTACACACTGACGTCGCTTTTTGATGCAATAACGTCCTGAGGCATCAAAGGTCCGTAATATCATTGCCTACGTGCAGTGATTTCTCCAGATTCTCGGAACCTTTTGATATTACAGACCGTAGATGATGAAATCCCTAAATTCCTTGCAATAGCTGGTTGAGAAATGTTGTTCTTAAACAATTTGCTCAGGCATTTGTTGACAAAGTGGTGACCCTCGCCCCGTCCTTGTTTGTGAATGACTGAGCATTTCATGGAAGCTGCTTTTATACCCAATCACGGCACCCACCTGTTCCCAATTAGCCTGTTCACCTGTGGGATGTTCCAAATAAGTGTTTGATGAGCATTCCTCAACTTTCTCAGTCTTTTTTTTGCCACTCGTGCCAGCTTTTTTGAAACATGTTGCAGGCATCAAATTCCAAATGTGCTCATATTTGCAAAAAATTAAGATTTTCCAGTTTGAACATTAAATATCTTGTCTTTGTAGTCTATTAAATTGAATATAAGTTGAAAAGGATTTGCAAATCATTGTATTCTGTTTTTATTTACCATTTACACAACGTGACAACTTCACTGCTTTTGGGGTTTGTATTAAATCTGGTCTCTTATCTTTTGGCGGGCCAAACCAAATGCCACGAGCCCCACTTTGGGCACCCCTGCTCTGGATGCCGTACGGCCGACGTACCTGACAAGCAGCAGGCGGATCCCCCGTATCCCTGAAGCCGGCGCAGATCATGGAGTCTCGGACGCGGTCGCCCCAGAACTTCTTCTGTCGACAGGTTTTGAAGTCAATGACAGGAAGTCGGGCTTGATTGAGGGCTTCGGACAGGGACACGTTCTCCTTCCCTCCTGGAACGTTTCAAGGGAATCGTGTCAAGTTTCGACATCAGACCAAAGTAGTCGAGTTTGTCCTCACCCCGGGTGTCGCCCCAGCCCGTCACCCAGCAGTAGTGCCCCGGCTTCAGGTTGGTCTGCTTGCGCGGCAGGCAGGCGTAGCGGATGAAGTTGGACGGGAGGATGTCGGCGCCGGCCTTCACCAGAGCGATGTCGTAGTCCAGCTCGCTGTGGGCCGGGTAGCGGAAGTTCTCGTGCCGGTAGATCCTCTTCACCGGGAAAACCCTCTCCACCAACTCGGAGCGCTTCAGACGGTGCTTCCCCAGGACGATCCTCCACGAGCTGGCGTCCTCCGCCTTGCCTCTGGAAGGAATAAGAAACGCTGCGTTCAAACAACCACGGAAGTTCCCCCTCCACGTGGTTCGTCTTACTTTTGGAAGCAGTGAGCAGCAGTGAGGATCCAGTTCTTGTGGATCAGAGTTCCTCCGCAGACGTGGATGTAGTGTTTGCTACCTCTGGGCCGAACCTGACAGAACCAGAGAGAACCATCACACACTCGACTTAACGATTCGATCCGGTTCCTGAGGTGACTATTCCATTTAGAATCGATTCAAACCGATTCTCGCCATGTATTATTTAGTATAATAATTATAATGAGTCCTTTTCAAAACAGGTTACAGGTGGAGAAGGCATTCGACCGTGTACCCCGGGAAGTCCTGTGGGGAGTGCTCAGAGAGTATGGGGTAGCGGACTGTCTTATTGTGGCAGTCCGCTCCCTGTATGATCAGTGTCAGAGCTTGGTCCGCATTGCCGGCAGTAAGTCGGACACGTTTCCAGTGAGGGTTGGACTCCGCCAAGGCTGCCCTTTGTCACCGATTCTGTTCATAACCTTTATGGACAGAATTTCTAGGCGCAGTCAGGGCGTTGAGGGTATCTGGTTTGGTGGCTGCAGGATTAGGTCTCTGCTATTTGCAGATGATGTGGTCCTGATGGCTTCCTCCGGCCAAGATCTTCAGCTCTCACTGGATCGGTTCGCAGCCGAGTGTGAAGCGACTGGGATGGGAATCAGCACCTCCAAGTCCGAGTCCATGGTTCTCTCCCGGAAAAGGGTGGAGTGCCATCTCCGGGTTGGGGAGGAGATCTTGCCCCAAGTGGAGGAGTTCAAGTACCTCGGAGTCTTGTTCACGAGTGAGGGAAGAGTGGATCGTGAGATCGACAGGCGGATCGGTGCGGCGTCTTCAGTAATGCGGACGCTGTATCGATCCGTTGTGGTGAAGAAGGAGCTGAGCCGGAAGGCAAGGCTCTCGATTTACCGGTCGATCTACGTTCCCATCCTCACCTATGGTCATGAGCTTTGGGTCATGACTGAAAGGACAAGATCACGGGTACAAGCGGCCGAAATGAGTTTCCTCCGCCGAGTGGCGGGGCTCTCCCTTAGAGATAGGGTGAGAAGCTCTGTCATTCGGGGGGAGCTCAAAGTAAAGCCGCTGCTCCTCCTCATGGAGAGGAGCCAGATGAGGTGGTTCGGGCATCTGGTCAGGATGCCACCCGAACGCCTCCCTAGGAAGGTGTTTCGGGCACGTCCGACCGGTAGGAGGCCACGGGGAAGACCCAGGACACGCTGGGAAGACTATCTCTCCCGGCTGGCCTGGGAACGCCTCGGGATCCCCCGGGAGGAGCTGGACGAAGTGGCTGGGGAGAGGGAAGTCTGGGTTTCCCTGCTTAGGCTGCTGCCCCCGCGACCCGACCTCGGATAAGCGGAAGAAGATGGATGGATGGATGGGTTACAGGTTAGCTTCTGTTGGTTGGCCTAGAATTGTCATTTTAAAATTGAACATAATGTCATGGCTGTCTTTGAGTTTCCAATAATTTCTACAACTCTTATTTTTTTGTGATTGAGTGATTGGAGCACATACAAATGTGCTCATAAGTTTACATACCCTGGGAGAATTTATGATTTCTTGGCCATTCTTCAGAGAATATGAATGATAACACAAAAACCTTTCTTCCACTCATGCTTAATGGTTGTGTGAAGCTATTTATTGGCAAACAACTGTGTTTACTCTTTTTAAAACAAAATGACAAAAGAAAGTACCCAAATGACCCTGATCAAAAGTTTACATACCCCAGTGACTTTGATATGATAAAAACACAAAAGTTGACACAAACAGGTTTGAATGGCTAATCAAGGTTCCAATCCTCACCTGTGACCTGTTTGTTTGTAATGAATGTGTGTGTATAAAAGGTCAGTGAGTTTCTGGGCTTCTGACAGACCATTGCATCTTTCATCCAGGGCTGCACACGTGTTTCTGGATTCTGAGTCATGGGGAAGGCAAAATAACTGTCAAAGGATCTGCGAGAAAAGGTAATTGAACTGCATAAAACAGTAAAGGGGTATAAAAAGATATCCAAGGAATTGAGAATACCAATCAGCAGTGTTCAAACGCTGATTAAGAAGTGGAAAATGAGGGATTCAGGTAGACCAGCAAAGATTTCAGCCACAACTGCCGAGATGCAAAGAAAAATCCACTAATAACTTCAGCTGAAATACAGGACACTCTGAAAAATTGTGGCGTGGCTGTTTCAGGATGCACAATAAGGAGGCACTTGAAGAATAATGGGCTGCATGGTCGAGCGGCCGATAAGTTCAATTTTGGTCTCCATCCATCCATCCATCTTCTTCCGCTTATCCGAGGTCGGGTCGCGGGGGCAGCAGCTTAAGCAGGGAAGCCCAGACTTCCCTCTCCCCAGCCACTTCGTCCAGCTCCTCCCGGGGGATCCCGAGGCGTTCCCAGGCCAGCCGGGAGAGATAGTCTTTCCAGCGTGTCCTGGGTCTTCCCCGTGGCCTCCTACCGGTCGGACGTGCCCGAAACACCTCCCTAGGGAGGCGTTCGGGTGGCATCCTGACCAGATGCCCGAACCACCTCATCTGGCTCCTCTCAATGTGGAGGAGCAGCGGCTTTACTTTGAGCTCCCCCCGAATGACAGAGCTTCTCACCCTATCTCTAAGGGAGAGCCCCGCCACCCGGCGGAGGAAACTCATTTCGGCCGCTTGTACCCGTGATCTTGTCCTTTCGGTCATGACCCAAAGCTCATGACCATAGGTGAGGATGGGAACGTAGATCGACCGGTAAATCGAGAGCTTTGCCTTCCGGCTCAGCTCCTTCTTCACCACAACGGATCGATACAGCGTCCACATTACTGAAGACGCCGCACCGATCCGCCTGTCGATTTCATGATCCACTCTTCCCCCACTCGTGAACAAGACTCCGAGGTACTTGAACTCCTCCACTTGGGGCAAGATCTCCTCCCCAACCCGGAGATGGCACTCCACCCTTTTCCGGGAGAGAACCATGGACTCGGACTTGGAGGTGCTGATTCTCATCCCAGTCGCTTCACACTCGGCTGCGAACCGATCCAGTGAGAGCTGAAGATCTTGGCCGGAGGAAGCCATCAGGACCACATCATCTGCAAATAGCAGAGACCTAATCCTGCAGCCACCAAACCAGATACCCTCAACGCCCTGACTGCGCCTAGAAATTCTGTCCATAAAGGTTATGAACAGAATCGGGGACAAAGGGCAGCCTTGGCGGAGTCCAACCCTCACTGGAAACGTGTCCGACTTACTGCCGGCAATGCGGACCAAGCTCTGACACTGATCATACAGGGAGCGGACTGCCACAATCAGACAGTCCGTTACCCTACACTCTCTGAGCACTCCCCACAGGACTTCCCGGGGTACACGGTCGAATGCCTTCTCCAAGTCCACAAAGCACATGTAGACTGGTTGGGCAAACTCCCATGCACCCTCAAGGACCCCGCCGAGAGTATAGAGCTGGTCCACAGTTCCACGACCAGGACGAAAACCACACTGTTCCTCCTGAATCCGAGGTTCGACTATCCGGCGTAGCCTCCTCTCCAGTACACCTGAATAGACCTTACCGGGAAGGCTGAGGAGTGTGATCCCACGATAGTTGGAACACACCCTCCGGTTCCCCTTCTTAAAGAAAGGAACCACCACCCCGGTTTTGGTCGATTTTGGTCTCATCACTCCAAATGACTTTGTTCCAGAAGTTTTGAGGCTTGTCTCTGTGCTGTTTGGCGTAATGTAAGCGGGATACTTTGTGACATTTGCGCACAAATGGCTTTCTTCTGTCGACTCGACCATGCAGCCCATTTTTCTTCAAGTGCCTCCTTGTTGTGCATCTTGAAACAGCCACGCCACAATTTTTCAGAGAGTCCTGTTTTTCAGCTGAAGTTATTTGTGGATTTTTCTTTGCATCTCGAACAATTTTCCTGGCAGTTGTGGCTGAAATCTTTGCCGGTCTACCTGAATCCCTCATTTTCCACTTCTTAATCAGCGTTTGAACACTGCTGATTGGCATTCTCAGTTCCTTGGATATCTTTTTATACCCCTTTCCTGTTTTATGCAGTTCAATTACCTTTTCTCGCAGATCCTTTGACAATTCTTTTGCCTTCCCCATTCCACAAGTCAAGCTTTATGTATACAGCACTTTAAAACAACTTAAGTATAAGTATAACAGTTTTTGGATTTTTTCAAAGGGACCGTAGTCAGACCAGTGAGGTCTGTAAATAATGTAAGGCGCGCGTCCCCACCAAGACCGGTAAATACCACGCCATCTTAGCCGCGCTCACCCTTTAGAGCACAGCTGTAACTTCTTGGCACTAAACCTGCAGAACTTAGTTCTTTTTAGGTGTCTTTATGTTTACATTTTCACACTTTTCACTATTTGGTTGCACTTTATTTAGCATTTCTTACATATTCCTTTTTTTTGCACCTTCATTTGAAGGGGTTATTGGTAAGTGTTCAATTCAAGTCAATCTTTATTTATACAGCACTTTAAAACAACTTAAGTCTAAGTATAACAGTTTTTGGATTTTTTCAAAGGGACCGTAGTCAGACCAATGTGGTCTGTAAATAATGTAAGGCGTAATACTATGCCGTCTTAGCCGCGCTCACCCTTTAGAGCACAGCTGTAACTTCCTGGCACTAAACCTGCAGAACTTAGTTCTTTTTAGGTGTCTTTATGTTTACATTTTCACACTTTGCATTATTTGGTTCCACTTTATGAAGCATTTCTTACATATCCCTTATTTTTGCACCTTCATTTGAAGGGGTTATTGGTAAGTTTTCTATTCAAGTCGAGCTTTATTTATACAGCACTTTAAAACAACTGAAGTATAAGTATAACAGTTTTTGGATTTTTTCAAAGGGACCGTAGTCAGACCAATGTGGTGTGTAAATAATGTAAGGCACGCCGGTAATACCATGCCATCTTAGCCGCGCTCACCCTTTAGAGCACAGCTGTAACTTCCTGGCACTAAACCTGCAGAACTTAGTTCTTTTTAGGTGTCTTTATGTTGACATTTTCACACTTTATGAAGCATTTCTTACATATTCCTTATTTTTGCACCTTCATTTGAAGGGGTTATTGGTAAGTGTTCAATTCAAGTCAAGCTTTATTTATACAGCACTTTAAAACAACTTAAGTATAAGTATAAGTATAACAGTTTTTGGATTTTTTCAAAGGGACCGTAGTCAGACCAATGTGGTGTGTAAATAATGTAAGGCACGCTGGTAATACCACGCCATCTTAGCCGTGCTCACCCTTTAGAGCACAGCTGTAACTTCCTGGCACTAAACCTGCAGAACTTAGTTCTTTTTAGGTGTCTTTATGTTGACATTTTCACACTTTATGAAGCATTTCTTACATATTCCTTATTTTTGCACCTTCATTTGAAGGGGTTATTGGTAAGTGTTCAATTCAAGTCAAGCTTTATTTATACAGCACTTTAAAACAACTTAAGTATAAGTATAAGTATAACAGTTTTTGGATTTTTTCAAAGGGACCGTAGTCAGACCAATGTGGTCTGTAAATAATGTAAGGCGTAATACTATGCCGTCTTTGCCGCGCTCACCCTTTAGAGCACAGCTGTAACTTCCTGGCAATAAACCTGCAGAACTTAGTTCTTTTTAGGCTTCTTTATGTTTACATTTTCACACTTTTCACTATTTGGTTCCACTCTATGAAGCATTTCTTACATATTCCTTACTTTTGCACCTTCATTTGAAGGGGTTATTGGTAAGTGTTCAATTCATGTCAAGCTTTATTTATACAGCAGTTTAAAACAACTTAAGTATAAGTATAACAGTTTTTGGATTTTTTCAAAGGGACCGTAGTCAGACCAATGTGGTGTGTAAATAATGTAAGGCACGCTGGTAATACCACGCCATCTTAGCCGTGCTCACCCTTTAGAGCACAGCTGTAACTTCCTGCCACTAAACCTGCAGAATTTAGTTCTTTTAAGGTGTCTTTATGTTGACATTTTCACACTTTATGAAGCATTTCTTACATATCCCTTATTTTTGCACCTTCATTTGAAGGGGTTATTGGTAAGTGTTCAATTCATGTCAAGCTTTATTTATACAGCACTTTAAAACAACTTAAGTATAAGTATAACAGTTTTGGGATTTTTTCAAAGGGACCATAGTCAGACCTATGTAGTCTGTAAGTAATGTAAGGCGCGCGTCCCCACCAAGACCGGTAAATACCACGCCATCTTAGCCGCGCTCACCCTTTAGAGCACAGCTGTAACTTCCTGGCACTAAACCTGCAGAACTTAGTTCTTTTTAGGTGTCTTTATGTTTACATTTTCACACTTTTCACTATTTGGTTCCACTTTATTTAGCATTTCTTACATATTCCTTATTTTTGCACCTTCATTTGAAGGGGTTATTGGTAAGTTTTCTATTCAAGTTGAGCTCTATTTATACAGCACTTTAAAACAACTTAAGTATAAGTATAACAGTTTTTGGATTTTTTCAAAGGGACCGTAGTCAGACCAATGTGGTCTGTAAATAATGTAAGGCGTAATACTATGTCGTCTTAGCCGCGCTCACCCTTTAGAGCACAGCTGTAACTTCCTGGCACTAAACCTGCAGAACTTACGGTAGTTCTTTTTAGGTGTCTTTATGTTTACATTTTCACACTTTGCATTATTTGGTTCCACTTTATGAAGCATTTCTTACATATTCCTTATTTTTGCACCTTCATTTGAAGGGGTTATTGGTAAGTTTTCTATTCAAGTCGAGCTCTATTTATACAGCACTTTAAAACAACTTAAGTCTGAGTATAACAGTTTTTGGATTTTTTCAAAGGGACCGTAGTCAGACCAATGTGGTCTGTAAATAATGTAAGGCGTAATACTATGCCGTCTTAGCCGCGCTCACCCTTTAGAGCACAGCTGTAACTTCCTGGCACTAAACCTGCAGAACTTAGTTCTTTTTAGGTGTCTTTATGTTTACATTTTCACACTTTGCATTATTTGGTTCCACTTTATTTAGCATTTCTTACATATTCCTGATTTTTGCACCTTCATTTGAAGGGGTTATTGGTAAGTTTTCTATTCAAGTCGAGCTCTATTTATACAGCACTTTAAAACAACTTAAGTATAAGTATAACAGTTTTTGGATTTTTTCAAAGGGACCGTAGTCAGACCAATGTGGTCTGTAAATAATGTAAGGCACGCTGGTAATACCACGCCATCTTAGCCGCGCTCACCCTTTAGAGCACAGCTGTAACTTCCTGGCACTAAACCTGCAGAACTTAGTTCTTTTTAGGTGTCTTTATGTTGACATTTGCACACTTTATGAAGCATTTCTTACATATTCCTTATTTTTGCACCTTCATTTGAAGGGGTTTTTGGTAAGTGTTCAATTCAAGCTAAGCTTTATTTATACAGCACTTTAAAACAACTTAAGTATAAGTATAACAGTTTTTGGATTTTTTCAAAGGGACCATAGTCAGACCTATGTAGTCTGTAAATAATGTAAGGCGCGCGTCCCCACCAAGACCGGTAAATACCACGCCATCTTAGCCGCGCTCACCCTTTAGAGCACAGCTGTAACTTCCTGGCACTAAACCTGCAGAACTTAGTTCTTTTTCGGTGTCTTTATGTTTACATTTTCACACTTTTCACTATTTGGTTCCACTTTATGAAGCATTTCTTACATATTCCTTATTTTTGCACCTTCATTTGAAGGGGTTATTGGTAAGTGTTCAATTCATGTGAAGCTTTATTTATATAGCACTTTAAAACAACTTAAGTATAAGTATAACAGTTTTGGGATTTTTTCAAAGGGACCGTAGTCAGACCAATGTGGTGTGTAAATAATGTAAGGCACGCTGGTAATACCACGCCATCTTAGCCGTGCTCACCCTTTAGAGCACAGCTGTAACTTCCTGGCACTAAACCTGCAGAACTTAGTTCTTTTTAGGCTTCTTTATGTTTACATTTTCACACTTTATGAAGCATTTCTTACATATCCCTTATTTTTGCACCTTCATTTGAAGGGGTTATTGGTAAGTTTTCTATTCAAGTCGAGCTCTATTTATACAGCACTTTAAAACAACTTAAGTATAAGTATAACAGTTTTTGGATTTTTTCAAAGGGACCGTAGTCAGACCAATGTGGTGTGTAAATAATGTAAGGCGTAATACTATGCCGTCTTTGCCGCGCTCACCCTTTAGAGCACAGCTGTAACTTCCTGGCAATAAACCTGCAGAACTTAGTTCTTTTTAGGCTTCTTTATGTTTACATTTTCACACTTTTCACTATTTGGTTCCACTTTATGAAGCATTTCTTACATATTCCTTACTTTTGCACCTTCATTTGAAGGGGTTATTGGTAAGTGTTCAATTCATGTCAAGCTTTATTTATACAGCACTTTAAAACAACTTAAGTATAAGTATAACAGTTTTTCGATTTTTTCAAAGGGACCGTAGTCAGACCTATGTAGTCTGTAAATAATGTAAGGCGCGCGTCCCCACCAAGACCGGTAAATACCACGCCATCTTAGCCGCGCTCACCCTTTAGAGCACAGCTGTAACTTCCTGGCACTAAATCTGCAGAACTTATTTCTTTTTAGGTTTCTTTATGTTTACATTTTCACACTTTGCACTATTTGGTTCCACTTTATGAAGCATTTCTTACATATTCCTTATTTTTGGACCTTCATTTGAAGGGGTTATTGGTAAGTGTTCAATTCATGTCAAGCTTTATTTATACAGCACTTTAAAACAACTTAAGTATAAGTATAACAGTTTTTGGATTTTTTTCAAAGGGACCGTAGTCAGACCAGTGAGGTCTGTAAATAATGTAAGGCGTAATACTATGCCGTCTTAGCCGCGCTCACCCTTTAGAGCACAGCTGTAACTTCCTGGCACTAAACCTGCAGAACTTTGTTCTTTTTAGGCTTCTTTATGTTTACATTTTCACACTTTTCACTATTTGGTTCCACTATATGAAGCATTTCTTACATATCCCTTATTTTTGCACCTTCATTTGAAGGGGTTATTGGTAAGTTTTCTATTCATGTCAAGCTTTATTTATACAGCACTTTAAAACAACTTAAGTATAAGTATAACAGTTTTTGGATTTTTTCAAAGGGACCGTAGTCAGACCAATGTGGTGTGTAAATAATGTAAGGCGTAATACTATGCCGTCTTAGCCGCGCTCACCCTTTAGAGCACAGCTGTAACTTCCTGGCACTAAACCTGCAGAACTTTGTTCTTTTTAGGCTTCTTTATGTTTACATTTTCACACTTTTCACTATTTGGTTCCACTATATGAAGCATTTCTTACATATCCCTTATTTTTGCACCTTCATTTGAAGGGGTTATTGGTAAGTGTTCAATTCATGTCAAGCTTTATTTATACAGCACTTTAAAACAACTTAAGTATAAGTATAACAGTTTTTGGATTTTTTCAAAGGGACCGTAGTCAGACCAATGTGGTCTGTAAATAATGTAAGGCGTAATATTATGCCGTCTTAGCCGCGCTCACCCTTTAGAGCACAGCTGTAACTTCCTGGCACTAAACCTGCAGAACTTAGTTCTTTTTAGGTGTCTTTATGTTTACATTTTCACACTTTGCATTATTTGGTTCCACTTTATTTAGCATTTCTTACATATTCCTGATTTTTGCACCTTCATTTGAAGGGGTTATTGGTAAGTTTTCTATTCAAGTCGAGCTCTATTTATACAGCACTTTAAAACAACTTAAGTATAACAGTTTTGGATTTTTTTCAAAGGGACCGTAGTCAAACCAATGTGGTGTGTAAATAATGTAAGGCACGCCGGTAATACCATGCCATCTTAGCCGCGCTCACCCTTTAGAGCACAGCTGTAACTTCCTGGCACTAAACCTGCAGAACTTAGTTCTTTTTAGGCTTCTTTATGTTTACATTTTCACACTTTATGAAGCATTTCTTACATATTCCTTATTTTTGCACCTTCATTTGAAGGGGTTATTGGTAAGTGTTCAATTCAAGTCAAGCTTTATTTATACAGCACTTTAAAACAACTTAAGTATAAGTATAACAGTTTTTGGATTTTTTCAAAGGGACCGTAGTCAGACCAATGTGGTCTGTAAATAATGTAAGGCGTAATACTATGCCGTCTTAGCCGCGCTCACCCTTTAGAGCACAGCTGTAACTTCCTGGCACTAAACCTGCAGAACTTAGTTCTTTTTAGGTGTCTTTATGTTTACATTTTCACACTTTTCACTATTTGGTTCCACTTTATGAAGCATTTCTTACATATCCCTTATTTTTGCACCTTCATTTGAAGGGGTTATTGGTAAGTGTTCAATTCATGTCAAGCTTTATTTATACAGCACTTTAAAACAACTTAAGTATAAGTATAAGTATAACAGTTTTTGGATTTTTTTCAAAGGGACCGTAGTCAGACCAATGTGGTCTGTAAATAATGTAAGGCACGCTGGTAATACCACGCCATCTTAGCCGCGCTCACCCTTTAGAGCACAGCTGTAACTTCCTGGCACTAAACCTGCAGAACTTAGTTCTTTTTAGGTGTCTTTATGTTGACATTTTCACACTTTTCACTATTTGGCTCCACTTTAAGTTGACCGAAGTGCTGCACAGAGCACGTAAGACAATACAAATCAATAAAAACTGAATAATAGAATAAACAGTATTAAAATAACAGCACATTTAAAACAATTTTGAATTTTGTTTACATTGAGTACATGCTTGTGTTGACATTTCCTTTCCTTTCTGCCTTGATAGCTGAGAGGATTATAAATAACGGAAGGTTACACTTGGAATAACATTTTTTACATTTCATATATTTTTCTTGTTTTTGATAGGTCATAAGAAAATCAATAATTATTGATATTGATTGATATAACACACCTATATTGTGATACAGTTTTCAGCCATATATCGCTCTTGTATTGTCGTATAGATCAGTGTTTTTCAACCTTTTTCGAGCCAAAGCACATTTTTTGCGTTGAAAAAATGCGGAGATAACGCCACCAGAAGAAATCATTGAAAAACGAAACTCATTTGACGGTAAAAAGTCGTCGTCGCAAGTGTTGGATATGAATTTAAACCATATAACTGTTAGAATAATTGTTTCTAAATTATCACAAACACTTTGTGTTACATTGAGGGTCTGGTGAGAAGACAAAAGCTGTCTTTGAAACCTACCAAGAGTAAGGCTCGTAAAACTCCACTGCGTAGGGGTGGAAAGCAAGATGAAGGTGTTCCTGTGTTCTTTCATGTATGGTAATCAACAGAAAGATATTGTTCTAACCCAAGGACTTCAAAGCGGAAAGAAGACATGATCTGCCCAATTTCCAGACGACCTCTTTTTGAACCCCGTTTTTGAACTGGCTTACGAACGTCTTTTTGAACTATTTTACGAACTCTTTTTGAACTGACCTTTTCTGTGAATTGTTTACGACCTTTTCTGTGAACTTTTTGTGTCCTTTGGAAACAGCGGTGGCCATGTGGTCGTGGAGGGTCCAAAATAAAAGAAGGAGGCGTGCATATCTTTTGGCAGAGCGTGCTGAGATACTGTGCAAAGGTACAGTGTACAGACGACTCTCCTCAATATTGAGTCCAAATTGAATTCTGTCTCTGTTTAATTCTTTGCCTCTTGTCTTGTTTAATAGATGTCATCAGTGTTTGAACCTGACGATAACTCTTGTCTCAAAGTAGGTGTACTGTCACATCACACCCTGACTTATTTGGATTTTTTTGCTGTTTTCCTGTGTGTCGTGTTTTAGTTCTTGTCTTGCGCTCCTATTTTGGTGGCTTTTTTTCCCTTTTTTGTTGGTATTTTCCTGAAGCAGTGTCATGTCTTCCTTTGAGCGATATTTCCCGCATCTACTTTGTTTTAGCAATCAAGACTATTTAAGTTGTTACTATCCTTCTTTGAGAGGACATTGTTGATTGTCATGTCATGTTTGGATGGACATTGTGGACGCCGTCTTTGCTCCACAGTAAGTCTTTGCTGTCGTCCAGCATTCTGTTTTTCTTTACTTTGTAGCCAGTTCAGTTGTAGTTTCGTTCTGCATATCCTTCCCTAAGCTTCAATGCCTTTTCTTAGGGGCACTCACCTTTTGTTTATTTTTGGTTTAAGCATTAGACACCCTTTTTACCTGCACACTGCCTCCCGCTGTTTCCCACATCTACAAAGCTACCTGCCGCCACCTACTGATATGGAAGCGTATTACACGGTTACTTTGCCGAGCTCTTGACAGCACCGACACTCAACAACAACACACATTTTGCAGACTATAATTACTGGTTTGCAAAAAATATTTTTAACCCAAACAGTGGTTGAAAAACCCTGATATAGATCATATAGACAGTACTTTAGCTCCATGTCTATGTAATATGACATTAATATGCATACCTGCAGAGAGACCTGCCAGGGCCATGAGTGCGGTCTGGCCTCATTGCCTGACACGATCCTCTCGACCATGTTGGGCTTGAAGTAGGCCGTCCCGCAGTCTTTGGGCCAGTCTAGGAATTAAAAGACACCTTTTAGACCGGAACCATGTTTTTTTGTTGTAGTTATAACGTGTGTGTTGGTGTGTGTGCGCGCTCACCCAGGTGCAACACCTTGTGCTGAGGCTGCCTGCCGGGCGTCAGCGTGTACCCGGCCCGACTCAGCGGAGGCAGCAGCAACAGCAAACACACGACGTGAAGCGGGGCGTCCGTCATGGTCATCTGCACGATCACCCGGGCCTGTGCACACCCTGACATTTATAGCAGGAGGCGAGCGGATGTCCATTGACAGGTACACATGTGCTACACACACACACACACACACACACAATGAGCAGTGTGACAACAAGGCGCTGGATTTTTCTCCTGCAGCGACAACTTTCCACAAAAAAGCCTTTTCACACACAAACACACACGTATCAGAGTACACAAGCATCATGCCATATGACGTCGTCACCTCTTTGCAAGAGGAACTGAAAGCAGCAGCCCATTAAAAGTCATTAATAATAATAATAATAATAGATTTTATTTGTAAAAAGCACTTTACTTTGAGTAAACAACCTCAAAGTGCTACAGTGTATTAAAAAAAAAAAAAAAAAAACTAGAACAGCCAAATAGCTAGAAGGTACAGAGCCCCTAAAGGGACATGGGGGAATGTTATTTTTTATAATTTTTTTTTTTTTTTTTTAGACATGTATCTTGTGCGCACAAGAAACTTTTTATGAAGTTATAAAAAATAAAAATGTATATATAAATATATATTTTTTTAGACATGTATCTCGTGCGCACGAGAAACTTTCTTGTGCGCACGAGAAACTTTTTATAAAGTTATAAAAAAATAAAAATAAAATTTTATAATTTTTTTTTTTTTTTTTAAACGTGAGAAAAAAAGTTTCTCGTGCGCACGAGATACATGTCTAAAAAAAAATTATAACATTTTTTGTTTTATTTTTTTATAACTTTATAAAAAGTTTCTCGTGCAAATAAACACGAGATACATGTCTAAAAAAATACAAAAATAAAAAATTATACACATTTTTATTTTATTTTTTATAACTTTATAAAAAGTTTCTCGTGCGCATGAGAAACTTTTTATAAAGTTATAAATAAAAAAAAAATTATATATATATATATTTTAATTTTTTTTAGACGTGAGAAAAAAAGTTTCTCGTGCGCACGAGATACATGTCTAAAAAAAATTATAACATTTTTTGTTTTATTTTTTATAACTTTATAAAAAGTTTCTCGTGCAAATAAACACGAGATACATGTCTAAAAAAAATACAAAAATAAAAAATTATACACATTTTTATTTTATTTTTTATAACTTTATAAAACGTTTCTCGTGTGCATGAGAAACTTTTTATAAAGTTATAAATAAATAAAAATTATATATATAAATATTTTTATTTTTTTTAGACGTGAGAAAAAAAGTTTCTCGTGCGCACGAGATACATGTCTAAAAAAAATTATAACATTTTTTGTTTTATTTTTTATAACTTTATAAAAAGTTTCTCGTGCAAATAAACATGATATACATGTCTAAAAAAAATACAAAAATAAAAAATTATACACATTTTTATTTTATTTTTTATAACTTTATAAAAAGTTTCTTGTGCGCACGAGAAAGTTTTTATAAAGTTATAAAAAAAAAAAAAATTATAATTAATTTTTTTTTTTTAAGACGTGAGAAAAAAAGTTTCTCGTGCGCACGAGATACATGTCTAAAAAAAAATTATAACATTTTTTGTTTTATTTTTTATAACTTGATAAAAAGTTTCTCGTGCAAATAAACACGAGATACATGTCTAAAAAAAATACAAAAATAAAAAATTATACACATTTTTATTTTATTTTTTATAACTTTATAAAAAGTTTCTCGTGTGCATGAGAAACTTTTTATAAAGTTATAAATAAATAAAAATTATATATATATATATTTTTATTTTTTTTAGACGTGAGAAAAAAAGTTTCTCGTGCGCACGAGATACATGTCTAAAAAAAAATTATAACATTTTTTGTTTTATTTTTTATAACTTTATAAAAAGTTTTTCATGCAAATAAACACGAGATACATGTCTAAAAACAATAAAAAAATAAAAAATTATACACATTTTTATTTTATTTTTTATAACTTTATAAAAAGTTTCTCATGCGCACGATAAACTTTTTATAAAGTTATAAATAAAATAAAAATTAAATATATATATTTTTATTTTTTTTAGACGTGAGAAAAAAAGTTCTCGTGCGCACGAGATACATGTCTAAAAAAAAAAATTATAACATTTTTTGTTTTATTTTTTATAACTTTATAAAAAGTTTCTCGTGCAAATAAACACGAGATACATGTCTAAAAAAATACAAAAATAAAAAATTATACACATTTTTATTTTATTTTTTATAACTTTATAAAAAGTTTCTCGTGCGCATGAGAAACTTTTTATAAAGTTATAAATAAAAAAAATTATATATATAAATATTTTTATTTTTTTTAGACGTGAGAAAAAAAGTTTCTCGTGCGCACGAGATACATGTCTAAAAAAAATTATAACATTTTTTGTTTTATTTTTTATAACTTTATAAAAAGTTTCTCGTGCAAATAAACGAGATACATGTCTAAAAAAATACAAAAATAAAAAATTATACACATTTTTATTTTATTTTTTATAACTTTATAAAAAGTTTCTTGTGCGCACAAGAAAGTTTTTATAAAGTTATAAAAAAAAAAAAATTATAATTTTTTTTTTTTTAGACGTGAGAAAAAAAGTTTCTCGTGCGCACGAGATACATGTCTAAAAAAAAATTATAACATTTTTTGTTTTATTTTTTATAACTTTATAAAAAGTTTCTCGTGCAAATAAACACGAGATACATGTCTAAAAAAAATACAAAAATAAAAAATTATACACATTTTTATTTTATTTTTTATAACTTTATAAAAAGTTTCTCGTGTGCATGAGAAACTTTTTATAAAGTTATAAATAAATAAAAATTATATATATATATATTTTTATTTTTTTTAGACGTGAGAAAAAAAGTTTCTCGTGCGCACGAGATACATGTCTAAAAAAAAATTATAACATTTTTTGTTTTATTTTTTACAACTTTATAAAAAGTTTTTCATGCAAATAAACACGAGATACATGTCTAAAAACAATAAAAAAATAAAAAATTATACACATTTTTATTTTATTTTTTATAACTTTATAAAAAGTTTCTCATGCGCACGATAAACTTTTTATAAAGTTATAAATAAAATAAAAATTAAATATATATATTTTTATTTTTTTTAGACGTGAGAAAAAAAGTTCTCGTGCGCACGATACATGTCTAAAAAAAAAAATTATAACATTTTTTGTTTTATTTTTTATAACTTTATAAAAAGTTTCTCGTGCAAATAAACACGAGATACATGTCTAAAAAAAATTCAAAAATAAAAAATTATACACATTTTTATTTTATTTTTTATAACTTTATAAAAAGTTTCTTGTGCGCACGAGAAACTTTTTATAAAGTTATAAAAAAATAAACATTTTTTATAATTTTTTATTTATTTTTTTTAGACGTGAGAAAAAAAGTTTCTCATGCGCACAAGATACATGTCTAAAAAAAATATTTATAACAATTTTTTGTTTTATTTTTTATAACTTTATAAAAAGTTTCTCGTGCAAATAAACACGAGATACATGTCTAAAAAAAATAAAAAATTATACACATTTTTATTTTATTTTTTATAACTTTATAAAAATTTCTCGTGCGCATGAGAAACTTTTTATAAAGTTATAAATTAAAAAAAATTATATATATATATTTTTAAATTTTTTTTAGACGTGAGAAAAAAAGTTTCTCGTGCGCACGAGATACATGTCTAAAAAAAAATTATAACATTTTTTGTTTTATTTTTTATAACTTTATAAAAAGTTTCTCGTGCAAATAAACACGAGATACATGTCTAAAAAAAATACAAAAATAAAAAATTATACACATTTTTATTTTATTTTTTATAACTTTATAAAAAGTTTCTTGTGCGCACAAGAAAGTTTTTATAAAGTTATAAAAATAAAAAAAATTATAATTTTTTTTTTGTTTTAGACGTGAGAAAAAAAGTTTCTTGTGCGCACGAGATACATGTCTAAAAAAAAATTATAACATTTTTTGTTTTATTTTTTATAACTTTATAAAAAGTTTCTCGTGCAAATAAACACGAGATACATGTCTAAAAAAAATACAAAAATAAAAAATTATACACATTTTTATTTTATTTTTTATAACTTTATAAAAAGTTTCTCGTGTGCATGAGAAACTTTTTATAAAGTTATAAATAAATAAAAATTCTATATATATATATATATTTATTTTTTTTAGACGTGAGAAAAAAAGTTTCTCGTGCGCACGAGATACATGTCTAAAAAAAAATTATAACATTTTTTGTTTTATTTTTTATAACTTTATAAAAAGTTTTTCGTGCAAATAAACACGAGATACATGTCTAAAAAAAATACAAAAATAAAAAATTATACACATTTTTATTTTATTTTTTATAACTTTATAAAAAGTTTCTCATGCGCACGATAAACTTTTTATAAAGTTATAAATAAAATAAAAATTATATATATATATATTTATTTTTTTTAGACGTGAGAAAAAAAGTTCTCGTGCGCACGAGATACATGTCTAAAAAAAAAATTATAACATTTTTTGTTTTATTTTTTATAACTTTATAAAAAGTTTCTCGTGCAAATAAACACGAGATACATGTCTAAAAAAAATTCAAAAATAAAAAATTATACACATTTTTATTTTATTTTTTATAACTTTATAAAAAGTTTCTTGTGCGCACGAGAAACTTTTTATAAAGTTATAAAAAAATAAACATTTTTTATAATTTTTTTTTTTTTTTTTTTTAGACGTGAGAAAAAAAGTTTCTCATGCGCACAAGATACATGTCTAAAAAAAATATTTATAACAATTTTTTGTTTTATTTTTTATAACTTTATAAAAAGTTTCTCGTGCAAATAAACACGAGATACATGTCTAAAAAAAAATACAAAAATAAAAACTTATATATATATTTTTTTTTAGGCATGTATCTCGTGCGCACGAGAAACTTAATAAAGTTTATAAAAAATATATATATTTTTTAATAATTTTTATTTTTTTTATTTTTTTAGACGTGAGAAAAAAAGTTTCTCGTGCGCACGAGATGTCTAAAAAAAAATTTATAACATTTTTTGTTTTATTTTTTATAACTTTATAAAAAGTTTTTCGTGCAAATAAACACAAGATACATGTCTAAAAAAAATACAAAAATAAAAAATTATATATATATATTTGTTTAGGCATGTATCTCGTGCGCACGAGAAACTTTTTATAAAGTTTATAAAAAAAATAATTTTTTTTAATAATTTTTATTTTTTAAATATTTTTAGACGTGAGAAAAAAAGTTTCTCGTGCGCACGAGATACATGTCTAAAAAAAAATTATAACATTTTTTGTTTTATTTTTTATAACTTTATAAAAAGTTTCTCGTGCAAATAAACACGAGATACATGTCTAAAAAAAATACAAAAATAAAAAATTATATATATATATATATTTTTTTTAGGCATGTATCTCGTGCGCACGAAAAACTTTTTATAAAGTTTATTAAAAAAAATTTTTTTTTTATAATTTTTATTTTTTTTATATGTTTAGACGTGAGAAAAAAAGTTTCTCGTGCGCATGAGATACATGTCTAAAAAAAATTATAAAATTTTTTGTTTTATTTTTTATAACTTTATAAAAAGTTTCTCGTGCAAATAAACACGAGATACATGTCTAAAAAAATACAAAAATAAAAAATTATACACATTTTTCTTTTATTTTTTATAACTTTATAAAAAGTTTCTCGTGCGCACGAGAAACTTTCTTGTGCGCACGAGAAACTTTCTTGTGCGCACGAGAAACTTTTTATAAAGTTATAAAAAAATAAACATTTTTTATAATTTTTTATTTTTATTTTTTTTTTAGACGTGAGAAAAAAAGTTTCTCATGCGCACGAGATACATGTCTAAAAAAAATTATAACATTTTTTGTTTTATTTTTTATAACTTTATAAAAAGTTTCTCGTGCAAATAAACACGAGATACATGTCTAAAAAAAATACAAAAATAAAAAATTATACACATTTTTATTTTATTTTTTATAACTTTATAAAACGTTTCTCGTGTGCATGAGAAACTTTTTATAAAGTTATAAATAAATAAAAATTATATATATAAATATTTTTATTTTTTTTAGACGTGAGAAAAAAAGTTTCTCGTGCGCACGAGATACATGTCTAAAAAAAATTATAACATTTTTTGTTTTATTTTTTATAACTTTATAAAAAGTTTCTCGTGCAAATAAACATGATATACATGTCTAAAAAAAATACAAAAATAAAAAATTATACACATTTTTATTTTATTTTTTATAACTTTATAAAAAGTTTCTTGTGCGCACGAGAAAGTTTTTATAAAGTTATAAAAAAAAAAAAAATTATAATTAATTTTTTTTTTTTAAGACGTGAGAAAAAAAGTTTCTCGTGCGCACGAGATACATGTCTAAAAAAAAATTATAACATTTTTTGTTTTATTTTTTATAACTTGATAAAAAGTTTCTCGTGCAAATAAACACGAGATACATGTCTAAAAAAAATACAAAAATAAAAAATTATACACATTTTTATTTTATTTTTTATAACTTTATAAAAAGTTTCTCGTGTGCATGAGAAACTTTTTATAAAGTTATAAATAAATAAAAATTATATATATATATATTTTTATTTTTTTTAGACGTGAGAAAAAAAGTTTCTCGTGCGCACGAGATACATGTCTAAAAAAAAATTATAACATTTTTTGTTTTATTTTTTATAACTTTATAAAAAGTTTTTCATGCAAATAAACACGAGATACATGTCTAAAAACAATAAAAAAATAAAAAATTATACACATTTTTATTTTATTTTTTATAACTTTATAAAAAGTTTCTCATGCGCACGATAAACTTTTTATAAAGTTATAAATAAAATAAAAATTAAATATATATATTTTTATTTTTTTTAGACGTGAGAAAAAAAGTTCTCGTGCGCACGAGATACATGTCTAAAAAAAAAAATTATAACATTTTTTGTTTTATTTTTTATAACTTTATAAAAAGTTTCTCGTGCAAATAAACACGAGATACATGTCTAAAAAAATACAAAAATAAAAAATTATACACATTTTTATTTTATTTTTTATAACTTTATAAAAAGTTTCTCGTGCGCATGAGAAACTTTTTATAAAGTTATAAATAAAAAAAATTATATATATAAATATTTTTATTTTTTTTAGACGTGAGAAAAAAAGTTTCTCGTGCGCACGAGATACATGTCTAAAAAAAAATAATAACATTTTTTGTTTTATTTTTTATAACTTTATAAAAAGTTTCTCGTGCAAATAAACGAGATACATGTCTAAAAAAATACAAAAATAAAAAATTATACACATTTTTATTTTATTTTTTATAACTTTATAAAAAGTTTCTTGTGCGCACAAGAAAGTTTTTATAAAGTTATAAAAAAAAAAAAATTATAATTTTTTTTTTTTTAGACGTGAGAAAAAAAGTTTCTCGTGCGCACGAGATACATGTCTAAAAAAAAATTATAACATTTTTTGTTTTATTTTTTATAACTTTATAAAAAGTTTCTCGTGCAAATAAACACGAGATACATGTCTAAAAAAAATACAAAAATAAAAAATTATACACATTTTTATTTTATTTTTTATAACTTTATAAAAAGTTTCTCGTGTGCATGAGAACCTTTTTATAAAGTTATAAATAAATAAAAATTATATATATATATATTTTTATTTTTTTTAGACGTGAGAAAAAAAGTTTCTCGTGCGCACGAGATACATGTCTAAAAAAAAATTATAACATTTTTTGTTTTATTTTTTACAACTTTATAAAAAGTTTTTCATGCAAATAAACACGAGATACATGTCTAAAAACAATAAAAAAATAAAAAATTATACACATTTTTATTTTATTTTTTATAACTTTATAAAAAGTTTCTCATGCGCACGATAAACTTTTTATAAAGTTATAAATAAAATAAAAATTAAATATATATATTTTTATTTTTTTTAGACGTGAGAAAAAAAGTTCTCGTGCGCACGAGATACATGTCTAAAAAAAAAAATTATAACATTTTTTGTTTTATTTTTTATAACTTTATAAAAAGTTTCTCGTGCAAATAAACACGAGATACATGTCTAAAAAAAATTCAAAAATAAAAAATTATACACATTTTTATTTTATTTTTTATAACTTTATAAAAAGTTTCTTGTGCGCACGAGAAACTTTTTATAAAGTTATAAAAAAATAAACATTTTTTATAATTTTTTATTTATTTTTTTTAGACGTGAGAAAAAAAGTTTCTCATGCGCACAAGATACATGTCTAAAAAAAATATTTATAACAATTTTTTGTTTTATTTTTTATAACTTTATAAAAAGTTTCTCGTGCAAATAAACACGAGATACATGTCTAAAAAAAATAAAAAATTATACACATTTTTATTTTATTTTTTATAACTTTATAAAAATTTCTCGTGCGCATGAGAAACTTTTTATAAAGTTATAAATTAAAAAAAATTATATATATATATTTTTAAATTTTTTTTAGACGTGAGAAAAAAAGTTTCTCGTGCGCACGAGATACATGTCTAAAAAAAAATTATAACATTTTTTGTTTTATTTTTTATAACTTTATAAAAAGTTTCTCGTGCAAATAAACACGAGATACATGTCTAAAAAAAATACAAAAATAAAAAATTATACACATTTTTATTTTATTTTTTATAACTTTATAAAAAGTTTCTTGTGCGCACAAGAAAGTTTTTATAAAGTTATAAAAATAAAAAAAATTATAATTTTTTTTTTGTTTTAGACGTGAGAAAAAAAGTTTCTTGTGCGCACGAGATACATGTCTAAAAAAAAATTATAACATTTTTTGTTTTATTTTTTATAACTTTATAAAAAGTTTCTCGTGCAAATAAACACGAGATACATGTCTAAAAAAAATACAAAAATAAAAAATTATACACATTTTTATTTTATTTTTTATAACTTTATAAAAAGTTTCTCGTGTGCATGAGAAACTTTTTATAAAGTTATAAATAAATAAAAATTCTATATATATATATATATTTATTTTTTTTAGACGTGAGAAAAAAAGTTTCTCGTGCGCACGAGATACATGTCTAAAAAAAAATTATAACATTTTTTGTTTTATTTTTTATAACTTTATAAAAAGTTTTTCGTGCAAATAAACACGAGATACATGTCTAAAAAAAATACAAAAATAAAAAATTATACACATTTTTATTTTATTTTTTATAACTTTATAAAAAGTTTCTCATGCGCACGATAAACTTTTTATAAAGTTATAAATAAAATAAAAATTATATATATATATATTTATTTTTTTTAGACGTGAGAAAAAAAGTTCTCGTGCGCACGAGATACATGTCTAAAAAAAAAATTATAACATTTTTTGTTTTATTTTTTATAACTTTATAAAAAGTTTCTCGTGCAAATAAACACGAGATACATGTCTAAAAAAAATTCAAAAATAAAAAATTATACACATTTTTATTTTATTTTTTATAACTTTATAAAAAGTTTCTTGTGCGCACGAGAAACTTTTTATAAAGTTATAAAAAAATAAACATTTTTTATAATTTTTTTTTTTTTTTTTTTTAGACGTGAGAAAAAAAGTTTCTCATGCGCACAAGATACATGTCTAAAAAAAATATTTATAACAATTTTTTGTTTTATTTTTTATAACTTTATAAAAAGTTTCTCGTGCAAATAAACACGAGATACATGTCTAAAAAAAAATACAAAAATAAAAACTTATATATATATTTTTTTTTAGGCATGTATCTCGTGCGCACGAGAAACTTAATAAAGTTTATAAAAAATATATATATTTTTTAATAATTTTTATTTTTTTTATTTTTTTAGACGTGAGAAAAAAAGTTTCTCGTGCGCACGAGATGTCTAAAAAAAAATTTATAACATTTTTTGTTTTATTTTTTATAACTTTATAAAAAGTTTTTCGTGCAAATAAACACAAGATACATGTCTAAAAAAAATACAAAAATAAAAAATTATATATATATATTTGTTTAGGCATGTATCTCGTGCGCACGAGAAACTTTTTATAAAGTTTATAAAAAAAATAATTTTTTTTAATAATTTTTATTTTTTAAATATTTTTAGACGTGAGAAAAAAAGTTTCTCGTGCGCACGAGATACATGTCTAAAAAAAAATTATAACATTTTTTGTTTTATTTTTTATAACTTTATAAAAAGTTTCTCGTGCAAATAAACACGAGATACATGTCTAAAAAAAATACAAAAATAAAAAATTATATATATATATATATTTTTTTTAGGCATGTATCTCGTGCGCACGAAAAACTTTTTATAAAGTTTATTAAAAAAAATTTTTTTTTTATAATTTTTATTTTTTTTATATGTTTAGACGTGAGAAAAAAAGTTTCTCGTGCGCATGAGATACATGTCTAAAAAAAATTATAAAATTTTTTGTTTTATTTTTTATAACTTTATAAAAAGTTTCTCGTGCAAATAAACACGAGATACATGTCTAAAAAAATACAAAAATAAAAAATTATACACATTTTTCTTTTATTTTTTATAACTTTATAAAAAGTTTCTCGTGCGCACGAGAAACTTTCTTGTGCGCACGAGAAACTTTCTTGTGCGCACGAGAAACTTTTTATAAAGTTATAAAAAAATAAACATTTTTTATAATTTTTTATTTTTATTTTTTTTTTAGACGTGAGAAAAAAAGTTTCTCATGCGCACGAGATACATGTCTAAAAAAAATTATAACATTTTTTGTTTTATTTTTTATAACTTTATAAAAAGTTTCTCGTGCAAATAAACACGAGATACATGTCTAAAAAAAATACAAAAATAAAAAATTATACACATTTTTATTTTATTTTTTATAACTTTATAAAACGTTTCTCGTGTGCATGAGAAACTTTTTATAAAGTTATAAATAAATAAAAATTATATATATAAATATTTTTATTTTTTTTAGACGTGAGAAAAAAAGTTTCTCGTGCGCACGAGATACATGTCTAAAAAAAATTATAACATTTTTTGTTTTATTTTTTATAACTTTATAAAAAGTTTCTCGTGCAAATAAACATGATATACATGTCTAAAAAAAATACAAAAATAAAAAATTATACACATTTTTATTTTATTTTTTATAACTTTATAAAAAGTTTCTTGTGCGCACGAGAAAGTTTTTATAAAGTTATAAAAAAAAAAAAAATTATAATTAATTTTTTTTTTTTAAGACGTGAGAAAAAAAGTTTCTCGTGCGCACGAGATACATGTCTAAAAAAAAATTATAACATTTTTTGTTTTATTTTTTATAACTTGATAAAAAGTTTCTCGTGCAAATAAACACGAGATACATGTCTAAAAAAAATACAAAAATAAAAAATTATACACATTTTTATTTTATTTTTTATAACTTTATAAAAAGTTTCTCGTGTGCATGAGAAACTTTTTATAAAGTTATAAATAAATAAAAATTATATATATATATATTTTTATTTTTTTTAGACGTGAGAAAAAAAGTTTCTCGTGCGCACGAGATACATGTCTAAAAAAAAATTATAACATTTTTTGTTTTATTTTTTATAACTTTATAAAAAGTTTTTCATGCAAATAAACACGAGATACATGTCTAAAAACAATAAAAAAATAAAAAATTATACACATTTTTATTTTATTTTTTATAACTTTATAAAAAGTTTCTCATGCGCACGATAAACTTTTTATAAAGTTATAAATAAAATAAAAATTAAATATATATATTTTTATTTTTTTTAGACGTGAGAAAAAAAGTTCTCGTGCGCACGAGATACATGTCTAAAAAAAAAAATTATAACATTTTTTGTTTTATTTTTTATAACTTTATAAAAAGTTTCTCGTGCAAATAAACACGAGATACATGTCTAAAAAAATACAAAAATAAAAAATTATACACATTTTTATTTTATTTTTTATAACTTTATAAAAAGTTTCTCGTGCGCATGAGAAACTTTTTATAAAGTTATAAATAAAAAAAATTATATATATAAATATTTTTATTTTTTTTAGACGTGAGAAAAAAAGTTTCTCGTGCGCACGAGATACATGTCTAAAAAAAATTATAACATTTTTTGTTTTATTTTTTATAACTTTATAAAAAGTTTCTCGTGCAAATAAACGAGATACATGTCTAAAAAAATACAAAAATAAAAAATTATACACATTTTTATTTTATTTTTTATAACTTTATAAAAAGTTTCTCGTGCAAATAAACACGAGATACATGTCTAAAAAAAATACAAAAATAAAAAATTATATATATATATATATTTTTTTTAGGCATGTATCTCGTGCGCACGAAAAACTTTTTATAAAGTTTATTAAAAAAAATTTTTTTTTTATAATTTTTATTTTTTTTATATGTTTAGACGTGAGAAAAAAAGTTTCTCGTGCGCATGAGATACATGTCTAAAAAAAATTATAAAATTTTTTGTTTTATTTTTTATAACTTTATAAAAAGTTTCTCGTGCAAATAAACACGAGATACATGTCTAAAAAAATACAAAAATAAAAAATTATACACATTTTTCTTTTATTTTTTATAACTTTATAAAAAGTTTCTCGTGCGCACGAGAAACTTTCTTGTGCGCACGAGAAACTTTCTTGTGCGCACGAGAAACTTTTTATAAAGTTATAAAAAAATAAACATTTTTTATAATTTTTTATTTTTATTTTTTTTTTAGACGTGAGAAAAAAAGTTTCTCATGCGCACGAGATACATGTCTAAAAAAAATTATAACATTTTTTGTTTTATTTTTTATAACTTTATAAAAAGTTTCTCGTGCAAATAAACACGAGATACATGTCTAAAAAAAATACAAAAATAAAAAATTATACACATTTTTATTTTATTTTTTATAACTTTATAAAACGTTTCTCGTGTGCATGAGAAACTTTTTATAAAGTTATAAATAAATAAAAATTATATATATAAATATTTTTATTTTTTTTAGACGTGAGAAAAAAAGTTTCTCGTGCGCACGAGATACATGTCTAAAAAAAATTATAACATTTTTTGTTTTATTTTTTATAACTTTATAAAAAGTTTCTCGTGCAAATAAACATGATATACATGTCTAAAAAAAATACAAAAATAAAAAATTATACACATTTTTATTTTATTTTTTATAACTTTATAAAAAGTTTCTTGTGCGCACGAGAAAGTTTTTATAAAGTTATAAAAAAAAAAAAAATTATAATTAATTTTTTTTTTTTAAGACGTGAGAAAAAAAGTTTCTCGTGCGCACGAGATACATGTCTAAAAAAAAATTATAACATTTTTTGTTTTATTTTTTATAACTTGATAAAAAGTTTCTCGTGCAAATAAACACGAGATACATGTCTAAAAAAAATACAAAAATAAAAAATTATACACATTTTTATTTTATTTTTTATAACTTTATAAAAAGTTTCTCGTGTGCATGAGAAACTTTTTATAAAGTTATAAATAAATAAAAATTATATATATATATATTTTTATTTTTTTTAGACGTGAGAAAAAAAGTTTCTCGTGCGCACGAGATACATGTCTAAAAAAAAATTATAACATTTTTTGTTTTATTTTTTATAACTTTATAAAAAGTTTTTCATGCAAATAAACACGAGATACATGTCTAAAAACAATAAAAAAATAAAAAATTATACACATTTTTATTTTATTTTTTATAACTTTATAAAAAGTTTCTCATGCGCACGATAAACTTTTTATAAAGTTATAAATAAAATAAAAATTAAATATATATATTTTTATTTTTTTTAGACGTGAGAAAAAAAGTTCTCGTGCGCACGAGATACATGTCTAAAAAAAAAAATTATAACATTTTTTGTTTTATTTTTTATAACTTTATAAAAAGTTTCTCGTGCAAATAAACACGAGATACATGTCTAAAAAAATACAAAAATAAAAAATTATACACATTTTTATTTTATTTTTTATAACTTTATAAAAAGTTTCTCGTGCGCATGAGAAACTTTTTATAAAGTTATAAATAAAAAAAATTATATATATAAATATTTTTATTTTTTTTAGACGTGAGAAAAAAAGTTTCTCGTGCGCACGAGATACATGTCTAAAAAAAAATAATAACATTTTTTGTTTTATTTTTTATAACTTTATAAAAAGTTTCTCGTGCAAATAAACGAGATACATGTCTAAAAAAATACAAAAATAAAAAATTATACACATTTTTATTTTATTTTTTATAACTTTATAAAAAGTTTCTTGTGCGCACAAGAAAGTTTTTATAAAGTTATAAAAAAAAAAAAATTATAATTTTTTTTTTTTTAGACGTGAGAAAAAAAGTTTCTCGTGCGCACGAGATACATGTCTAAAAAAAAATTATAACATTTTTTGTTTTATTTTTTATAACTTTATAAAAAGTTTCTCGTGCAAATAAACACGAGATACATGTCTAAAAAAAATACAAAAATAAAAAATTATACACATTTTTATTTTATTTTTTATAACTTTATAAAAAGTTTCTCGTGTGCATGAGAACCTTTTTATAAAGTTATAAATAAATAAAAATTATATATATATATATTTTTATTTTTTTTAGACGTGAGAAAAAAAGTTTCTCGTGCGCACGAGATACATGTCTAAAAAAAAATTATAACATTTTTTGTTTTATTTTTTACAACTTTATAAAAAGTTTTTCATGCAAATAAACACGAGATACATGTCTAAAAACAATAAAAAAATAAAAAATTATACACATTTTTATTTTATTTTTTATAACTTTATAAAAAGTTTCTCATGCGCACGATAAACTTTTTATAAAGTTATAAATAAAATAAAAATTAAATATATATATTTTTATTTTTTTTAGACGTGAGAAAAAAAGTTCTCGTGCGCACGAGATACATGTCTAAAAAAAAAAATTATAACATTTTTTGTTTTATTTTTTATAACTTTATAAAAAGTTTCTCGTGCAAATAAACACGAGATACATGTCTAAAAAAAATTCAAAAATAAAAAATTATACACATTTTTATTTTATTTTTTATAACTTTATAAAAAGTTTCTTGTGCGCACGAGAAACTTTTTATAAAGTTATAAAAAAATAAACATTTTTTATAATTTTTTATTTATTTTTTTTAGACGTGAGAAAAAAAGTTTCTCATGCGCACAAGATACATGTCTAAAAAAAATATTTATAACAATTTTTTGTTTTATTTTTTATAACTTTATAAAAAGTTTCTCGTGCAAATAAACACGAGATACATGTCTAAAAAAAATAAAAAATTATACACATTTTTATTTTATTTTTTATAACTTTATAAAAATTTCTCGTGCGCATGAGAAACTTTTTATAAAGTTATAAATTAAAAAAAATTATATATATATATTTTTAAATTTTTTTTAGACGTGAGAAAAAAAGTTTCTCGTGCGCACGAGATACATGTCTAAAAAAAAATTATAACATTTTTTGTTTTATTTTTTATAACTTTATAAAAAGTTTCTCGTGCAAATAAACACGAGATACATGTCTAAAAAAAATACAAAAATAAAAAATTATACACATTTTTATTTTATTTTTTATAACTTTATAAAAAGTTTCTTGTGCGCACAAGAAAGTTTTTATAAAGTTATAAAAATAAAAAAAATTATAATTTTTTTTTTGTTTTAGACGTGAGAAAAAAAGTTTCTTGTGCGCACGAGATACATGTCTAAAAAAAAATTATAACATTTTTTGTTTTATTTTTTATAACTTTATAAAAAGTTTCTCGTGCAAATAAACACGAGATACATGTCTAAAAAAAATACAAAAATAAAAAATTATACACATTTTTATTTTATTTTTTATAACTTTATAAAAAGTTTCTCGTGTGCATGAGAAACTTTTTATAAAGTTATAAATAAATAAAAATTCTATATATATATATATATTTATTTTTTTTAGACGTGAGAAAAAAAGTTTCTCGTGCGCACGAGATACATGTCTAAAAAAAAATTATAACATTTTTTGTTTTATTTTTTATAACTTTATAAAAAGTTTTTCGTGCAAATAAACACGAGATACATGTCTAAAAAAAATACAAAAATAAAAAATTATACACATTTTTATTTTATTTTTTATAACTTTATAAAAAGTTTCTCATGCGCACGATAAACTTTTTATAAAGTTATAAATAAAATAAAAATTATATATATATATATTTATTTTTTTTAGACGTGAGAAAAAAAGTTCTCGTGCGCACGAGATACATGTCTAAAAAAAAAATTATAACATTTTTTGTTTTATTTTTTATAACTTTATAAAAAGTTTCTCGTGCAAATAAACACGAGATACATGTCTAAAAAAAATTCAAAAATAAAAAATTATACACATTTTTATTTTATTTTTTATAACTTTATAAAAAGTTTCTTGTGCGCACGAGAAACTTTTTATAAAGTTATAAAAAAATAAACATTTTTTATAATTTTTTTTTTTTTTTTTTTTAGACGTGAGAAAAAAAGTTTCTCATGCGCACAAGATACATGTCTAAAAAAAATATTTATAACAATTTTTTGTTTTATTTTTTATAACTTTATAAAAAGTTTCTCGTGCAAATAAACACGAGATACATGTCTAAAAAAAAATACAAAAATAAAAACTTATATATATATATTTTTTTAGGCATGTATCTCGTGCGCACGAGAAACTTAATAAAGTTTATAAAAAATATATATTTTTTTTAATAATTTTTATTTTTTTTATTTTTTTAGACGTGAGAAAAAAAGTTTCTCGTGCGCACGAGATGTCTAAAAAAAAATTTATAACATTTTTTGTTTTATTTTTTATAACTTTATAAAAAGTTTTTCGTGCAAATAAACACAAGATACATGTCTAAAAAAAATACAAAAATAAAAAATTATATATATATATTTGTTTAGGCATGTATCTCGTGCGCACGAGAAACTTTTTATAAAGTTTATAAAAAAAATAATTTTTTTTAATAATTTTTATTTTTTAAATATTTTTAGACGTGAGAAAAAAAGTTTCTCGTGCGCACGAGATACATGTCTAAAAAAAAATTATAACATTTTTTGTTTTATTTTTTATAACTTTATAAAAAGTTTCTCGTGCAAATAAACACGAGATACATGTCTAAAAAAAATACAAAAATAAAAAATTATATATATATATATATTTTTTTTAGGCATGTATCTCGTGCGCACGAAAAACTTTTTATAAAGTTTATTAAAAAAAATTTTTTTTTTATAATTTTTATTTTTTTTATATGTTTAGACGTGAGAAAAAAAGTTTCTCGTGCGCATGAGATACATGTCTAAAAAAAATTATAAAATTTTTTGTTTTATTTTTTATAACTTTATAAAAAGTTTCTCGTGCAAATAAACACGAGATACATGTCTAAAAAAATACAAAAATAAAAAATTATACACATTTTTCTTTTATTTTTTATAACTTTATAAAAAGTTTCTCGTGCGCACGAGAAACTTTCTTGTGCGCACGAGAAACTTTCTTGTGCGCACGAGAAACTTTTTATAAAGTTATAAAAAAATAAACATTTTTTATAATTTTTTATTTTTATTTTTTTTTTAGACGTGAGAAAAAAAGTTTCTCATGCGCACAAGATACATGTCTAAAAAAAATATTTATAACATTTTTTGTTTTATTTTTTATAACTTTATAAAAAGTTTCTCGTGCAAATAAACACGAGATACATGTCTAAAAAAAATACAAAAAAAAAAATTATACACATTTTTATTTTATTTTTTATAACTTTATAAAAAGTTTCTTGTGCGCACAAGAAAGTTTTTATAAAGTTATAAAAAAAAAAAAATTATAATTTTTTTTTTTTTAGACGTGAGAAAAAAAGTTTCTCGTGCGCACGAGATACATGTCTAAAAAAAAATTATAACATTTTTTGTTTTATTTTTTATAACTTTATAAAAAGTTTCTCGTGCAAATAAACACGAGATACATGTCTAAAAAAAATACAAAAATAAAAAATTATACACATTTTTATTTTATTTTTTATAACTTTATAAAAAGTTTCTCGTGTGCATGAGAAACTTTTTATAAAGTTATAAATAAATAAAAATTATATATATATATATTTTTATTTTTTTTAGACGTGAGAAAAAAAGTTTCTCGTGCGCACGAGATACATGTCTAAAAAAAAATTATAACATTTTTTGTTTTATTTTTTATAACTTTATAAAAAGTTTTTCATGCAAATAAACACGAGATACATGTCTAAAAAAAATACAAAAATAAAAAATTATACACATTTTTATTTTATTTTTTATAACTTTATAAAAAGTTTCTCATGCGCACGATAAACTTTTTATAAAGTTATAAATAAAATAAAAATTATATATATATATTTTTATTTTTTTTAGACGTGAGAAAAAAAGTTCTCGTGCGCACGAGATACATGTCTAAAAAAAAAATTATAACATTTTTTGTTTTATTTTTTATAACTTTATAAAAAGTTTCTCGTGCAAATAAACACGAGATACATGTCTAAAAAAAATTCAAAAATAAAAAATTATACACATTTTTATTTTATTTTTTATAACTTTATAAAAAGTTTCTTGTGCGCACGAGAAACTTTTTATAAAGTTATAAAAAAATAAACATTTTTTATAATTTTTTATTTATTTTTTTTTAGACGTGAGAAAAAAAGTTTCTCATGCGCACAAGATACATGTCTAAAAAAAATATTTATAACAATTTTTTGTTTTATTTTTTATAACTTTATAAAAAGTTTCTCGTGCAAATAAACACGAGATACATGTCTAAAAAAAATAAAAAATTATACACATTATTATTATTTTTTTTATAACTTTATAAAAATTTCTCGTGCGCATGAGAAACTTTTTATAAAGTTATAAATTAAAAAAAATTATATATATATATTTTTAAATTTTTTTTAGACGTGAGAAAAAAAGTTTCTCGTGCGCACGAGATACATGTCTAAAAAAAAATTATAACATTTTTTGTTTTATTTTTTATAACTTTATAAAAAGTTTCTCGTGCAAATAAACACGAGATACATGTCTAAAAAAAATACAAAAATAAAAAATTATACACATTTTTATTTTATTTTTTATAACTTTATAAAAAGTTTCTTGTGCGCACAAGAACGTTTTTATAAAGTTATAAAAAAAAAAATTATAATTTTTTTTTTGTTTTAGACGTGAGAAAAAAAGTTTCTCGTGCGCACGAGATACATGTCTAAAAAAAAATTATAACATTTTTTGTTTTATTTTTTATAACTTTATAAAAAGTTTCTCGTGCAAATAAACACGAGATACATGTCTAAAAAAAATACAAAAATAAAAAATTATACACATTTTTATTTTATTTTTTATAACTTTATAAAAAGTTTCTCGTGTGCATGAGAAACTTTTTATAAAGTTATAAATAAATAAAAATTATATATATATATATATTTTTATTTTTTTTAGAGGTGAGAAAAAAAGTTTCTCGTGCGCACGAGATACATGTCTAAAAAAAAATTATAACATTTTTTGTTTTATTTTTTATAACTTTATAAAAAGTTTTTCGTGCAAATAAACACGAGATACATGTCTAAAAAAAATACAAAAATAAAAAATTATACACATTTTTATTTTATTTTTTATAACTTTATAAAAAGTTTCTCATGCGCACGATAAACTTTTTATGAAGTTATAAATAAAATAAAAATTATATATATATATTTTTATTTTTTTTAGACGTGAGAAAAAAAGTTCTCGTGCGCACGAGATACATGTCTAAAAAAAAAATTATAACATTTTTTGTTTTATTTTTTATAACTTTATAAAAAGTTTCTCGTGCAAATAAACACGAGATACATGTCTAAAAAAAATTCAAAAATAAAAAATTATACACATTTTTATTTTATTTTTTATAACTTTATAAAAAGTTTCTTGTGCGCACGAGAAACTTTTTATAAAGTTATAAAAAAATAAACATTTTTTATAATTTTTTTTTTTTTTTTTTTTAGACGTGAGAAAAAAAGTTTCTCATGCGCACAAGATACATGTCTAAAAAAAATATTTATAACAATTTTTTGTTTTATTTTTTATAACTTTATAAAAAGTTTCTCGTGCAAATAAACACGAGATACATGTCTAAAAAAAAATACAAAAATAAAAACTTATATATATATTTTTTTTAGGCATGTATCTCGTGCGCACGAGAAACTTAATAAAGTTTATAAAAAATATATATATTTTTTAATAATTTTTATTTTTTAAATTTTTTTAGACGTGAGAAAAAAAGTTTCTCGTGCGCACGAGATGTCTAAAAAAAAATGTATAACATTTTTTGTTTTATTTTTTATAACTTTATAAAAAGTTTTTCGTGCAAATAAACACGAGATACATGTCTAAAAAAAATTCAAAAATAAAAAATTATACACATTTTTATTTTATTTTTTATAACTTTATAAAAAGTTTCTTGTGCGCACGAGAAACTTTTTATAAAGTTATAAAAAAATAAACATTTTTTATAATTTTTTATTTATTTTTTTTTAGACGTGAGAAAAAAAGTTTCTCATGCGCACAAGATACATGTCTAAAAAAAATATTTATAACAATTTTTTGTTTTATTTTTTATAACTTTATAAAAAGTTTCTCGTGCAAATAAACACGAGATACATGTCTAAAAAAAATAAAAAATTATACACATTATTATTTTTTTTTATAACTTTATAAAAATTTCTCGTGCGCATGAGAAACTTTTTATAAAGTTATAAATTAAAAAAAATTATATATATATATTTTTAAATTTTTTTTAGACGTGAGAAAAAAAGTTTCTCGTGCGCACGAGATACATGTCTAAAAAAAAATTATAACATTTTTTGTTTTATTTTTTATAACTTTATAAAAAGTTTCTCGTGCAAATAAACACGAGATACATGTCTAAAAAAAATACAAAAATAAAAAATTATACACATTTTTATTTTATTTTTTATAACTTTATAAAAAGTTTCTTGTGCGCACAAGAACGTTTTTATAAAGTTATAAAAAAAAAAAATTATAATTTTTTTTTTGTTTTAGACGTGAGAAAAAAAGTTTCTCGTGCGCACGAGATACATGTCTAAAAAAAAATTATAACATTTTTTGTTTTATTTTTTATAACTTTATAAAAAGTTTCTCGTGCAAATAAACACGAGATACATGTCTAAAAAAAATACAAAAATAAAAAATTATACACATTTTTATTTTATTTTTTATAACTTTATAAAAAGTTTCTCGTGTGCATGAGAAACTTTTTATAAAGTTATAAATAAATAAAAATTATATATATATATATATTTTTATTTTTTTTAGAGGTGAGAAAAAAAGTTTCTCGTGCGCACGAGATACATGTCTAAAAAAAAATTATAACATTTTTTGTTTTATTTTTTATAACTTTATAATAAGTTTTTCGTGCAAATAAACACGAGATACATGTCTAAAAAAAATACAAAAATAAAAAATTATACACATTTTTATTTTATTTTTTATAACTTTATAAAAAGTTTCTCATGCGCACGATAAACTTTTTATAAAGTTATAAATAAAATAAAAATTATATATATATATTTTTATTTTTTTTAGACGTGAGAAAAAAAGTTCTCGTGCGCACGAGATACATGTCTAAAAAAAAAATTATAACATTTTTTGTTTTATTTTTTATAACTTTATAAAAAGTTTCTCGTGCAAATAAACACGAGATACATGTCTAAAAAAAATTCAAAAATAAAAAATTATACACATTTTTATTTTATTTTTTATAACTTTATAAAAAGTTTCTTGTGCGCACGAGAAACTTTTTATAAAGTTATAAAAAAATAAACGTTTTTTATAATTTTTTTTTTTTTTTTTTTTAGACGTGAGAAAAAAAGTTTCTCATGCGCACAAGATACATGTCTAAAAAAAATATTTATAACAATTTTTTGTTTTATTTTTTATAACTTTATAAAAAGTTTCTCGTGCAAATAAACACGAGATACATGTCTAAAAAAAAATACAAAAATAAAAACTTATATATATATTTTTTTTAGGCATGTATCTCGTGCGCACGAGAAACTTAATAAAGTTTATAAAAAATATATATATTTTTTAATAATTTTTATTTTTTTAATTTTTTTAGACGTGAGAAAAAAAGTTTCTCGTGCGCACGAGATGTCTAAAAAAAATGTATAACATTTTTTGTTTTATTTTTTATAACTTTATAAAAAGTTTTTCGTGCAAATAAACACGAGATACATGTCTAAAAAAAATACAAAAATAAAAAATTATATATATATATTTTTTTAGGCATGTATCTCGTGCGCACGAGAAACTTTTTATAAAGTTTATAAAACAAATAATTTTTTTTAATAATTTTTATTTTTTTAATATTTTTAGACGTGAGAAAAAAAGTTTCTCGTGTGCACGAGATACATGTCTAAAAAAAACAAAATTCATAACATTTTTTGTTTTATTTTTTATAAATTTATAAAAAGTTTCTCGTGCAAATAAACACGAGATACATGTTTAAAAAAAATACAAAAATAAAAAATTATATATATATTTTTTTTTTAGGCATGTATCTCGTGCGCACGAGAAACTTTTTATAAAGTTTATAAAAAAATATATTTTTTTTTATAATTTTTATTTTTTAAATATTTTTAGACGTGAGAAAAAAAGTTTCTCGTGCGCACGAGATACATGTCTAAAAAAAAATTCATAACATTTTTTGTTTTATTTTTTATAACTTTTTATAAAAAGTTTCTCGTGCAAATAAACACGAGATACATGTCTAAAAAAAATACAAAAATAAAAAATTATATATATATTTTTTTTAGGCATGTATCTCGTGCGCACGAGAAACTTTTTATAAAGTTTATAAAAAAAAATATTTTTTTTTATAATTTTTATTTTTTAAATATTTTTAGACGTGAGAAAAAAAGTTTCTCGTGCGCACGAGATACATGTCTAAAAAAAAAAATTCATAACATTTTTTGTTTTATTTTTTATAACTTTATAAAAAGTTTCTCGTGCAAATAAACACAAGATACATGTCTAAAAAAAATAAAAAATTATACACATTTCTGCCTTCTTGTTTTTAAATACACTGCTTGCCTATCTGTTTTATCCAGTGCTTTTATGCTTTTATTTATATTTTTATCTATGTTTCTGTTTTTTTTAGTGTTTATCTAGTGTTTTTCATGTTTTCATTTCTATTGTAATTTTTTATTATATATTATAACTTTCTATTTTTTTATTTTTTTATACTTATAGCACTCTGAGATTTTAACAAATGTAAAGTTCATTATTATTATTATTTATTATAATTTCCGATAAAATTCCCAGACGGTTAGTAATACATCTAATTTTTTAATCACCGAAAAACCGTCATTTATTCATGCATTTTAGGCAACAGGAAGTCAGGCGCATGCGCACTAGCGTCGCTTGGCTAACTACACAGACTTTGCTCGGGAGATTCCCCCTTCGGAGTATACAGAGCCAAGCGCTTGGTTTAATGTCATTTTCCCTCGCTTCCCGCCGTGCGATTAAGAGCGCACTGCTGTTAGATGGAGACAGGTGTGGACAATATTGGAGACACTTGTCCCCACACTGAAAGTATACAGAGAAGGAGAAAAACTATTTGATGTTGCTTTTAGTTTCTCAATACAGAGTCCATCCAGCTGTGACTGAGAGTGAATGAGGTGAGGAAACATGCAGCAGGCGATGTGTGGTGAACGTTGTCACAACTTGCTTATAAAGTCTTTAGTTTGTTTACTGGGTTGATCACTCCTTTATTTAACTGCAAACTGCATCAGTGTTCAAATAACATCAATTCTAGCTAAATGTTTTGTCGTCTCATCGAATTGAAAGCAGGCTGTGAAGATTGTGTATTCGATGTGAGAGGCCAAACTGTTGTACTGAACCAAGAGAATAACAAAGCTCGTTTATTAGACTTCATCTTCATGAGCCAAACTGCTTTTGTGTTTTATATTAATATCAAAAAGTAAACACAAGGTTGTTTTTACATTACTTGTGTTTTTGCATGTCACAAAGGTATTACTTTTAAAAAACATTCATGTGACACAGCATTTTGTTAATGTTTTATTGTGTATAGTTAATTAATTCCTATATGACATTTCTCTGCTCAAAGTCTTAATGGATCTGTCCCGATACAGCATCTACATGTACATAACTTAACATAAATGTACATAACTTGAAAAAAAACCCCCAAAAAAACAATCTCCCTCTATCAAAATGTAAAAATAGAGATAAAGGCTTTATGTAATGATAAAAAGTTGACAAGTTTATATTGATGATGAAAAAATAATAATAATTTAAAAATAAATAAATAATAATAATACAATTAAGAAATATAATAATATATATATATATATATATATATATATATATATATATATATATATATATATATATATATATATATATATATATATATGCCTCCCAACTAATATGATCCCCTTCAAGAAACTCTTCAAACTTAAAGTGTTTACAAAGTACAAAGAAGAAGAACCATGATAAACGTTCTGTATTTATCTCATCCATTTATTGGTTTTCTAAATAATCTTATTTATTTCACCATATGAAATATTACTTACTTCACCAAGTTTGATTGATTGATTGATTGAGAAGTTTATTGACATCTTAAAGAATTGGATCCATGTAATGCTTTAAAAAGGCAAATGGATGGCACAAAAAGCCAAAAGGCTTGTTTCCATTGTGGACCATTAAATACTCATCACATTTGATACATTCAATAATAAAGTATTATTTATTTATTTATTTACTTGTATTGTTATTACTTATGGAGTATATTGTGAATAAATTGAGAACAGGAAGTGAACAAAAGTTTTAGCAACTGCTATGTAAAGGAAAAGGGCAGTGACGTGCAGTCATCATGGAAAGAAAAAAAATGTAAAAAGAAAAATTTTTTTTTAATTGTTATATGTATCCGGTGATTATACTATAAAGTTATTTTCCATTTAACTTCACCAGTTTTAGATTATTTTTATTCAAAATCGCTGAATGTTCACATTTGCCGTTCAAATACTGAGAAGAGACGGTGCGGTGAACAGCAGCCAGTTGAGGCACGTCACTCAGTGCCTCAACATGGATTGCGCAATGACTCGGCTAACTGCTGGCCTGCTGTGCAGTGAGACCGTATTGCTATATGAACTATATTATACATTTCCATAGTTTAGTTAGCTGAGGTATATAATGTACGGTGTATTTTGTCAACAACTGTATGTGTGTAAAGTATTTCTTGTGCTGAGCGATCATAAAACGGCTGCAAAAGACGCACTGGCTGAGGCTCGCAGTAATCCCGCCTCCTGCACCCCCGCCGTAGAATTGTTATATCAACTAAAGCCCACACTTAAACTTTCCACGTGCAAGATTGAATCTATTTAAAAAAAGTTATTTCATAAGAAGCCAAAAAGTGCAAAAACAATAATGTTGGTTTTGGAGGAGTTGTGAATGACTGCAGGGACACAACATTAGATACACCTGCCGACTGCAGGTGTACCTAATTCACAACTCCTCCAACACGAACATTATTGTTTTTGCACTTTTTGGCTTCTTATTAAATAACTTTTGTAACCTATTTTTATGGGCTTTCCTCTTTGTGATGTTAAGTTCCTGTTATGCGCTGTTACACAGTATATGCCTTGAGCTCTTATTTTGAAGGCGCTAAGAGCGGAAGTGATGTCACGTTGCGGAGGTTTTTGAAAGAAGGTAAATAAAGTGGTCCTCGTGTAAACTGGAGCCTCCGTGTTTGTTATTTTGTAGTTTCATACAGTATAGGCGACATTTATAAACCCTCGGTTACACTTTTTTAAATAGATTCAATCTTGCACGTGGAAAGTTTAAGTGAGGGCTTTAGTTGCGGCGCATGAACTTAATTTCTAAGTAAAGGTAAGACCATAATAACGTTTTTTTTATTAAATGTGCTTTTTTGTGTGCTACAGTTTGTATGTGTAAAGTTAAAGTTAAGTTAAAGTAGCAATGATTGTCACACACACACTAGGTGTAATGAAATGTGTCCTCTGCATTTGACCCATCACCTTGATCACCCCCTGGGAGGTGAGGGGAGCAGTGGGCAGCAGCCCGGGAATCATTTTTGGTGATTTAACCCCCAATTCCAAGCCTTGATGCTGAGTGCCAAGCATGGAAAAATGCTGGTATGAGCTTTTAAACATAACCCGTTAACTGCTGCCAATCAAATGGTGAATAAGATACTCTTTAGGGTTCATATGTTTGTAAATCTGACTGTGATGAAGTCAGTGCCTCACCAGCCATCAACCTCACCGCACGTCACTGGAAAAGGGGTAGGATTAAATAAGCTCTGCTTCTTCCTACTCCTTTTCGAACAAATCGAATAGAGAAACTGGAAATTGTGATGTGTCATGTTGGATGCATGCATGTTTCAAATAAACTCAAACTCAACTCAACTTGCCTTGGTGCCCTAAAATATGAGTCCTCCTTTGAGGCAACACTTGCCTTGACCTTAAAAAGGTTCAAATTCCACTACAGAAAAATCAATAAATACAAATACATTCTAAGATTAAACAGTCTTGTGAGCCAATTGTAGAGAGTACCTGTTACTGTAAACTATTCAAGAATATTAATGCTTACAATGTTGTCCATACAGATAGCTGCAAGCCTTGGACTATATACAGCAGGGGTGCTCATTACGTCGATCGCGAGCTACCGGTCGATCGTGGAGGGTGTGTCAGTCGATCACCAGCCAGGCATTAAAAAAATAGTCCTAAAAATGAGCGATCATAAATCTTCACTATGACGTCACTTTCGTCACTTGATTGACATTCACGGCACCCGAGGGTCTTCTGAGATGACGCTGGCTGCTGCCAGCTCAGTAAAATTACCGACTGGAAGGCGAGAAACACTTTATTTCAACAGACTCTGGCGCCGTACCTGTCGTCAAAACTCCAAAGACCGACTGCACAGTTGCACAATAAAAGCGCTTCTTCATCCTGCCTGCGCTACCAAAACAAGAGTCTCAGAAAGCTGGCGTGCACAAGCTAGCAAGCTACGGAGTTTGCCGCCAATGTATTTCTTGTAAAGTGTATACAAAGGAGTACGGAAGCTGGACAAATAAGATGCCAAAAACCAACCACTTTCATGTTGTATTGGACAGAAAGGAGGACTTTTTTTCTCCTCCATTCGAAAATGCGGACCTTATCAGCACCACTGTCTGATTCCAATCAATGCAAGTCATCAGAATCAGGTAATACACCAACTTATATTCTTGTCTTCATGAAAGAAAGGAATCTATATGTGTTAAACATGCTTGTATTATCTCTAAACACTTTTAACTTATTAACAATATTAACTATATGTGTTAAACATGCTTGTGTTATCTTTAAACACCTTTAACTTATTACCAATATTAACTATATGTGTTAAACATGCTTGTATTATCATTAAACACCTTTAACTTATTAACAATATTAACTATATGTGTTAAACATGCTTGTATTATCTTTAAACACCTTTAACTTATTAACAATATTAACTATATGTGTTAAACATGCTTGTATTATCTTTAAACACCTTTAACTTATTACCAATATTAACTATATGAGTTAAACATGCTTGTATTATCTTTAAACACCTTTAACTTGTTAACAATATTAACTATGTGTTAAACATTCTTGTATTATCATTAAACACCTTTAATTTATTAACAATATTAACTATATGTGTTAAACATGCTTGCATTATCTTTAAACACCTTTAACTTATTAACAATATTAACTATATGTGTTAAACATGCTTGTATTATCTTTAAATACCTTTAACTTGTTAACAATATTAACTGTGTTAAACATTCTTGTATTATCTTTAAACACCTTTAACTTATTAACATCATTAACTATATGTGTTAAACATGCTTGTATTATCTTTAAACACCTTTAACTTATTAACAATATTAACTATATGTGTTAAACATGCTTGTATTATCTTTAAACACCTTTAACTTATTACCAATATTAACTATAAGTGTTAAACATGCTTGTATTATCTTTAAACACCTTTAACTTGTTAACAATATTAACTATATGTGTTAAACATTCTTGTATTATCATTAAACACCTTTAATTTATTAACAATATTAACTATATGTGTTAAACATGCTTGCATTATCACTAAACATCTTTAACTTGTTAACAATATTAACTATATGTGTTAAACATGTTTGCATTATCTTTAAACACCTTTAACTTATTAACAATATTAACTATATGTGTTAAACATGCTTGTATTATCTTTAAATACCTTTAACTTGTTAACAATATTAACTGTGTTAAACATTCTTGTATTATCTTTAAACACCTTTAACTTATTAACAATATTAACTATATGTGTTAAACATGCTTGTATTATCTTTAAACACCTTTAACTTATTAACAATATTAACTATATGTGTTAAACATGCTTGTATTATCTTTAAACACCTTTAACTTATTACCAATATTAACTATAAGTGTTAAACATGCTTGTATTATCTTTAAACACCTTTAACTTATTAACAATATTAACTATATGTGTTAAACATGCTTGTATTATCTTTAAACACCTTTAACTTATTACCAATATTAACTATAAGTGTTAAACATGCTTGTATTATCTTTAAACACCTTTAACTTGTTAACAATATTAACTATATGTGTTAAACATTCTTGTATTATCATTAAACACCTTTAATTTATTAACAATATTAACTATATGTGTTAAACATGCTTGCATTATCACTAAACATCTTTAACTTGTTAACAATATTAACTATATGTGTTAAACATGTTTGCATTATCTTTAAACACCTTTAACTTAACAATATTAACTATATGTATTAAACATGCTTGTATTATCATTAATCACCTTTAACTTGTTAACAATATTAACTATATGTATTAAACAAACTTGTATTTTCATTAAACACCTTTAATTTATTAACAATATTAACTATATGTGTTAAACATGCTTGTATTATCATTAAACACCTTTAACTTGTTAACAAAAACATATATTTCATAAATAAGTAAATATAAATGATATATATGAATGAGGTAGATCCCCACGACTTGATCAATTGAAAAGTAGCTCGCCTGCAGAAAAAGTGTGAGCACCCCTGATATAGTATAACTATCTGCAGCATGACATGTCATTCAAAAGCATTCCAATTACATTTGCTGAGAGTAGCAGAAACCCTGAAATAGAAGGACTAGCCCTTTAAGGTGTGAAAATAAGCAGGTAAGTCCACGTTGCCGCTGTGAAAATAAGCCGCACAATGAGCACAGTGGAAGTCACCAGCGACTGTGGACCAGGCAGAATGTGCACGTTCATCAATGCTCAAAGCTCCCCAGTGTGGTTCAACAAGTTTCATGGAACTGTTGACAAATACCTCAATTTACACATTTTCTAAAAAACAGCCTTTTTCCTGTCATATAGAGGATCTTTGGCAAGCTTTTTTGTAGTCGGACCTTAAAAACAGCCTTTTTCCTGTCATATAGAGGATCTTTGGCAAGCTTTTTTGTAGTCGGACCTTAAAAACAGCCTTTTTTCTGTCATATAGAGGATCTTTGGCAAGCTTTTTTGTAGTCGGACCTTAAAAACAGCCTTTTTCCTGTCATATAGAGGATCTTTGGCAAGCTTTTTTGTAGTCGGACCTTAAAAACAGCCTTTTTCCTGTCATATAGAGGATCTTTGGCAAGCTTTTTTGTAGTCGGACCTTAAAAACAGCCTTTTTTCTGTCATATAGAGGAACTTTGGCAAGCTTTTTTGTAGTAGGACCTTAAAAACAGCCTTTTTCCTGTCATATAGAGGATCTTTGGCAATTTTTTTTGTAGTAGGACCTTAAAAACAGCCTTTCTCCTGTCATATAGAGGATCTTTGGCAAGCTTTTTTGCAGAACGACCTTAAAAACAGCCTTTCTCCTGTCATATAGAGGATCTTTGGCAAGCTTTTTTGCAGAACGACCTTAAAAACAGCCTTTCTCCTGTCATATAGAGGATCTTTGACAAGCTTTTTTGTAGTCGGACCTTAAAAACAGCCTTTTTCCTGTCATATAGAGGATCTTTGGCAAGCTTTTTTGTAGTCGGACCTTAAAAACAGCCTTTTTTCTGTCATATAGAGGATCTTTGGCAAGCTTTTTTGCAGAACGACCTTAAAAACAGCCTTTCTCCTGTCATATAGAGGATCTTTGACAAGCTTTTTTGTAGTAGGACCTTAAAAACAGCCTTTCTCCTGTCATATAGAGGATCTTTGGCAAGCTTTTTTGCAGAACGACCTTAAAAACAGCCTTTCTCCTGTCATATAGAGGATCTTTGGCAAGCTTTTTTGTAGTAGGACCTTAAAAACAGCCTTTCTCCTGTCATATAGAGGATCTTTGGCAAGCTTTTTTGTAGTCGGACCTTAAAAACAGCCTTTCTCCTGTCATATAGAGGATCTTTGGCAAGCTTTTTTGTAGTAGGACCTTAAAAACAGCCTTTCTCCTGTCTTTTAGAGGATCTTTGGCAAGCTTTTTTGCAGAACGACCTTAAAAACAGCCTTTCTCCTGTCATATAGAGGATCTTTGGCAAGCTTTTTTGTAGTAGGACCTTAAAAACAGCCTTTCTCCTGTCATATAGAGGATCTTTGGCAAGCTTTTTTGTAGTAGGACCTTAAAAACAGCCTTTCTCCTGTCATATAGAGGATCTTTGGCAAGCTTTTTTACAGAACGACCTTAAAAACAGCCTTTCTCCTGTCATATAGAGGATCTTTGGCAAGCTTTTTTGTAGTAGGACCTTAAAAACAGTCTTTCTCCTGTCATATCGAGCAGTAACTGCGGACCGGGCAACGCTTGAAAATTTGTCATAAAAAATTACAATCATGTGTGCTTACCAGAGGTGTGGACTCGAGTCACATGACTTGGACTCGAGTCAGACTCGAGTCATGAATTTGATGACTTTAGACTCGACTTGACAAAATGTAAAAAGACTTGCAACTCGACTTAGACTTTAACATCAATGACTTGTGACTTCACTTGGACTTGAGCCTTTTGAATTGACATGACTTGCTACTTTCCCCAAAACCCAAAGATGAAAAAGTTATTCGGGAGCGCTCCGTATTTTTCATTGTGTACTTGTCTATCAGCGTTGCGTGTGTCAGCTGGTGTGGTCTCAGTACAACAGCCAATCAAATTAGATCTACTTTGTTTTCATCACACAGCATTCATCCAATCAAATTGCAGGACAACCAACAAAGAAGACATGTCCAAACCACACGCCAGTGAACAAAAAATGATACCTAAAATAATTTCGTTTGGGTATAAAAATTACGAGGTGGTCAACACAAAACGGTTTGCAGTATGCAACACATGCGGTTCGAAAATTACTGATGGAGAGGCAACAACTTCCAACTTCGTCCGGCATTTGAAGTTGCACAAAGAACGGTAAGTTTTGAATGTAAGATAACGTTTATTGGCTAAGTAACGTGACTTTTATTTGCTGTGTAGTTAAATCAGTGAGGCTGTAAACTCACTGCTAACGTTATAAAGTTATTGCAAACACGGGAATCTGTTGCAGTTCACTACCTTATTCATACTTTTTGTTCAGTGATTTTTTTTAAGCAGGGTTACGTTAGTCAATATATCACACGTAACGTTAGACGGCGGTCAGCAGCACCGCGTATTTTAGCCACCTAAAAAAAGACAAAAATAGTAAAATAAAGGTCAGTTAAAATGTATACTATATTATGAATATGTGTACCGTTTTAGCTAGCTTTCTGACATACTGTTGGTTGTTTACCTCAGTGGTCCCCAACCACCGGGCCACGGCCCGGTACTGGTCCGTGGATCGATTGGTATCGGGCCGCACAAGAAATAATTTTTTTTTTCTTCTTTTTTTAATTAAATCAACATAAAAAACACAAGATACACTTACAAGTAGTGCACCAACCCAAAAAAACTCTCCCCCCCCTTTTGTTCTGGGCATTGAACATGAAGACTCTTCCTTCACTGTTGCGAGTGGCCATGAGAGTCTTGGCAGTGCCTGCCTCCAGTGCTCCAGTGGAGCGAGTTTTCAGCCATGGTGGCATCATACTACGCCCCCATCGTGCACAAATGACTGACAGACTCTTGGCTAATTTGGTCTTTTGCAAATGCAATGCAGCATAGGGCCCTGACATATAAAAAGTACAACTTTTTTGTTATGTTCACGTATATGTCATGTTTTTTCAATGTTAACACTTTTGTACAAATAAGTACATTTGCACTTTATTTTTCAATGTGTTTGTTCTGTAAAGGAATGAGTTAATGTTTAAAATGACTGGTTAATAGTGCTATTATAAAGTGCAATGTCAGCACAATTTTCTTTCCTGCAATTTAAAATGCACTTGTTTAAATAAATAAATACAGCGTTTGAAAAGCATACACAATCTGTGTTAATATATTAGTCTGTGGTTAAAAGGACTTGAAAGGACTCGAAACTCAAAATGCAGGACTTAGGACTTGACTTGAGACTTTCCAGTCTTGACTTTGGACTTGACTCGGGGCTTGCCTGTCTTGACTCGGGACTTGACTCGGACTTGAGGGCAAAGACTTGAGACTTACTTGTGACTTGCAAAACAATGACTTGGTCCCACCTCTGGTGCTTACGGACTGTATCCCTGCAGACTGCATTGATCTATAATGTAGGAACCAGAAATATTAATATCAGAAAGAAACAACCCAAGGCAAGGCGTCATCGGGTTACATCAAGTTTATTTTGAACAGCAGGAGAGAAGCGGTCATTTTGTTTTTAGTCCTCCTTTCTGGACCCCCCGCACCACCCTGGTCTCAGCGACCTCATCACACTCCTCTTCCGGACGATCCCGCTCCCACGTGCGGGCGAATTCGGGACGCTCTCGTCCTCTCCCCCCGCCTCCTCCCGCCCTCCTCCCGCGTCCTCCTTCCCCTCGCCTCCGGGCGGCGTGGCCTCGGCAGGAGACGGCGGCGGGAGAGGAGGTCCGGGCGCTCTCTTCTTCGACGAGGGACGTTTGGCGGGGTCGGGGCTGTCGTGAAGTTCCAGATGTTTCTGAATGGCCGCGCTCAGCTCCTGCGGGTCCACGGAGGCGCCGTGGACGTCCCACGTCATCCCGTCCTCGTCCCACTGCACCTGCTTCATGCTGCCCCTCCTCCCGCCCGGCTCGTCCTTCTCCTCCCCGTGGACCTTCAGGCAGGACCTCTTGCGCTCCGGGTCGTCTCCTTCCTTCCCCCCCGCCTCGTCCTCGCCGTTGCTGCCGGGGAACATGCTGGAGGAAGGCGACACCAGGTTGGAATTGGACCCTATCGAGGCCTTTAGATTCAGTCTGGATCCAGGCGGCGAGCCCAGGAGGGATGGTGAGCCCGTGCGGGAGGTGTTCCTGCGGAGGTCCCACCAGGACCCCGCGGGGGAG